>NW_015090907.1:795100-821059 GCF_001431845.1 Calidris pugnax
CCCCCCCCCCCCCCCCCTTTTCTGTCTCAGCAGCCGACAGGCAGTAAAAGACCCTTTGCAGTTGTCAAGGCAACGCCGTATCACGAAGACGGTGCCGTGAAGTGGCAGCAGCCAAGGGCTCTGCTCTCAATCTCTGCCGCTTCCCTCGCGAGGCTGCGGTGCCGCTGCCAGCGATGCTGCTCGGCGCGGGCGAGAGCCGCCCCACGGGAAGGCACTGCTTGGGCAGCAGAGGAGCTCCCCCCCAGCCTGCCCGGCCCTGGCCCCCCCAACCTGCACCAAAGGCATCCACTTTTCTGCTCTAATGAGCCCTCCATGAGCCTTCACCCAGTGGAGACAGTCCTTGAGGTGCAATGGGACAACTGTTTGCATCCCAAAAACCTGCTACAAAAACTCACCAGGACCACAGCAAGCCCTGTGGTCCCCGTGCTGGGAAGCTGCCATACAAAGATGAGCAGCTTTCAGGCACCCTGGAAAGAACCCTCTCCCTACAGCTCACCCCTTTCCCAGCCTGAAGCCCGATTACAGCAGGGATCGTATGTCTGGGCATTTTTTCCAGGGAGAGATGGACCCTCTCCATCATCCCACCATCCCCACTATAGGCAAGAACATCCCTCTGTTTGGGAAACCAACAACATCTGGGCATGGTGAAGCAGATGGATGAGACTTTACAGGCTGTCTCCTACAGGTCAGGGTGCCCAAAGAGTGAGACAAAATCTGAGGACAAGTTTGTCCTTGTCTGGGCATTTTTTCCAGGGAGAGATGGACCCTCTCCATCATCCCACCATCCCCACTATAGGCAAGAACATCCCTCTGTTTGGGAAACCAACAACATCTGGGCATGGTGAAGCAGATGGATGAGACTTTACAGGCTGTCTCCTACAGGTCAGGGTGCCCAAAGAGTGAGACAAAATCTGAGGACACAGGAGAGTTTCACTTTGCTACAACCTTCCTGGAAGGAGGTAGCTGGAAATGTTGGATGCCTCTGGAGATGAGCAAGGAGAGGAGAAGCATCCCCTTGACAGATGGGGTTGATGTCCATGGGTTTACAGTACAAGCCTGGTGTAGGGTTCCCCACATACTGGCCTTCCAGATAATTCATCCTTCCCACCAGCTCTCAGGCTCTGGTCTGAACTGTGCGTGCCTTGCCCCAGAACATCCTACACTGCCTTGGCCCAGCTGCTCCAGCAGGACCAGCCAGAGGCATCTCTGTCCCAGCTGTGAGCTCAGGCCATCACCATGCTGGGGAGCGCCAGGCACACGTGAGAGCAGAACCGCGCTCCCTCCCCGGCTGCAGGAGCTGGCACGGGCAGCCACAGCGCCTGCACGCTGGCTGTGGCACGTCAACAGCCAGAAGGGAGGTGACACATGCTCGCCCATGGCTGCCAGCATGGCAGCTTGGTGCTCACAGTCACATCTGAGCTCAGCCCTCTGCCTCTCCCAAAGCAGGGTGAGCAGCCCCCATCCCAATTCCTTGTGCACAGGGATGAAGCTCTGGAGGTAAGCGTGGAGCAGGACCTGTACCTGCAGCAGATCCAGAGCCATCATCTGGGCTGGGCTCTCGGTGGCATCTTTGCCAAGCCCCAGAGCAGCAGCAGCGCCATGGGAGCCCTGGAAGCCAGGTGTCACCATTGAATCCTGCTGTTGACACCTCTGATGGTAAGGGTTAGTTCCTGATGGTCTGAGAGCTGAATCCATGCTCAGGTCCCTGCCAGATCTCTGCTCAGCCTGGGGTGCTGTGGGGCCAGCCATACACCTTGAAAAGAGGTGGTGGTGGGGGGTCATTCCCATGGGAGCAGGGGTTTTGGAGCAGGAGCCCATGGAGATGGGTTGGGGCCATAAGCCCTTGTCTGGGGCCAGATGCCCAGCACACCCATCTGCCTGGTCCCCACATCACCCCTTCTGACTGGCGTGTTTCCCAGCACCCCAAGAGAAAGGTGCTAAAACGGGACCCATGAGCCCCGCCAGCCGGGGTGCTAACAACGCTCAGTGGAGGGGCTGCAGGAGCAGATGCTCATCCTCCATACGTTTGGCATTTTCTGTTGCTCTTGACTCCAGGGAAATGATTGCTCTGCTCGGAGGGATCTATAAATAGACATTGCCCACTAACCTCCTCTCCCAGGAGGCCAGCGACGTGGCAGGAACACAGTGATTGCTGCCAGAGCTGACACCCCAGCCTCCGCCTGGGTCAGCGCTATCTGCCAGGCTCCCCGGACCTGCCCAGCCTCCCTCTGCCTGGGAGGAGAGACGGAGACCAGGGGGTGGAACTGGGTGGGTTTTAAGGTCCCTTCCAACCCGAACCATTCTGTGATTCATTCTATGATTCAAAGGAACTGATTGCAGTTTGCCTTCTGCTCTGACAGCCCCAGGCAGCCCCAGCACCTGGCTTGTCCTGGAAGATGCTGTGGGGCATCCTCTTCTTGGGACTTGTGTCTCTTTCCCTGATGGAGGGGATGTGGGCAGGGGGTGAGTGCTTTATGCCAATTGATTGGGCATTCCCACCCCACAGAGATGTGGCCACACAGGCATCTGCCAGCCACGGGGCAGAGATGCCTGTGGGCTCTCTGCACACTTGGGCAGTGATGGGCTTCAACCCATCTCTGCAGTTCACTCAAACTCCAGTCACTGCCATTCTATGATTCAAAGGAACTGATTGCAGTTTGCCTTCTGCTCTGACAGCCCCAGGCAGCCCCAGCACCTGGCTTGTCCTGGAAGATGCTGTGGGGCATCCTCTTCTTGGGACTTGTGTCTCTTTCCCTGATGGAGGGGATGTGGGCAGGGGGTGAGTGCTTTATGCCAATTGATTGGGCATTCCCACCCCACAGAGATGTGGCCACACAGGCATCTGCCAGCCACTTGGGCAGTGATGGGCTTCAACCCATTTCTGCAGTTCACTCAAACTCCAGTCACTGCCCTCTTGTCCCACCTCCTTGCTCTTGTCCTGTGTCTCAAGGGTTGAGGAAGCCATGTTCAGTGTGGGGGACACCTCCTACTTGTTTTATGCATCTCTCAGAGAGGGTTTGTCTTGTTTTCTCCAAAGTTTTGTGTCCCCCCCCGCCCCACATTACATCACTGCAGGACCTCCCATGGTGGACAGCTCTGCCCATGTCTGTCCTACCCTGTCTCACTTTATAGCTGTGGACGCACTACACCATGTCAGAGCCAGGCAGAGGGATAGCTGTGGACACACTACACCATGTCAGAGCCAGGCAGAGGGACAGGTTCCTCCTGGAGTGACCTTCATGCCTGGGGATAATGAAAGAGATTTCCCTTCTGAAGTTACTGAGCAAGGGCCAAGTCCTCAGGCTGATCTCTCAGAGAGGGTTTGTCTTGTTTTCTCCAAAGTTTTGTGTCCCCCCCCGCCCCACATTACATCACTGCAGGACCTCCCATGGTGGACAGCTCTGCCCATGTCTGTCCTACCCTGTCTCACTTTATAGCTGTGGACGCACTACACCATGTCAGAGCCAGGCAGAGGGACAGGTTCCTCTTGGAGTGACCTTCATGCCTGGGGATAATGAAAGAGCTTTCCCTTCTGGAGTTACTGAGCAAGGGCCAAGTCTTCAGGCTGATGCACAGTCACCAGTGTCTTTGGGTTAACACCATCCCCGTGGGGGGTTGATGCAGGAGCTTTCCACAGTTTTACAATTCCAAAATTAAAAATTACATGGCAGGGAAGTTGAAAAAGAGTTAGAGGGAATGACAATGAGGTCTGAGCACCTAAATCACTTGGGCTCAGACCGTGAAAGGATTTAAGCCCACTATCTCCAACTATATCCAGTAACCATGCAGCAGCAAGCCTGGCTGGAGCTGTGTCTGCAGCACGCTCATGCCTTGGGCAAGTGTTCCTCTGGCCATGATCCCAGCACTCCTGAATCTTTCCACATCTACCCCTCCTGCTCCAGCCCCAGCATGTGTGGTGCCCCACAGAATTCAAACAGCCTGCCCTGAGTCTCAGGGGACATACTGGGAGGTGACACCTTCCCCATGTGGGATCATCTATCTGCTGTACCTACAGCTGGGATGAAGATGGCCATCCCTTCCCATGAAATGGCCAGAGATTCCCAAATCAGTCCCGGGCAGCACTGGCATAAAAGCCAGGCTTTTTCCCATGGGAAATGACAGAGCTGAGGAGGAGCCCAGAATCAGCCAGCATCTGGGGAATCGCTGGCACAAAACATGCAGGTTCAGGTTCTTGGTGAACACCAGGCTCTCCAATCCTCCAAGCACCAAGGTCTGGGATCAGTAAGGGACAAAACATCATGAAGATGCTCTTCCCCAGCAACAGTTCAGCTCTGGAGGTCCATTTGGGGCACGGTTTCCTCAGGATGCACCCGAGGTGTCTCTGGATCAGACGGGACAAAGATTCCAGCAGCACAAGCCATGGGGATGCTGTCGGCAGGGCCAAGCTCTGCTCTCGCTGGCAGTGGTGGAGGGGGAGGAGACCTCGGCTGGATTCACACAGCTGCCAGGGACGGGCAGGATGCAGCCGGCGGGTGATCCTTGGTGAAAAGAGGAGGATGTCAGCAGCGGGAGGTTTTCGTTAATGCATCTCCCACTGTGTCCCTGCCCGGATGACGAGCTTCCTCAGAAAGGAGGAGAGAGGATGACCTCCCCACCCTGCCAGCTTGGAAAACCTCACCCAAGCGGTGCCAGGATGTGTTGTATCACGTTGCCACGGCAACTGACATCTTACGATGCTGAAGCAGGCGTATGCGGAGTCATGCCACATGAATCATGCGAATCATCTGACCTCGGCATGATGGGGACAGACAAAGAGCAGAGATGAGCTTGTCGGGGCCGACCTCCCAGGCTTGGACTCGATGGTGCAGTGGAGGAGGGGTGACAGTGCCGGGGGCAGCAGCACTGAGCCCACCTTCCACACAAATCCAGAGCCTGCTGTAGCCCAACTTGAGGGATGGTTTGGGCAGGAACCTGCAGGGATGCTGGGTCCAGAGCATCCTCACTCTGGGGTTCCTGGGCTGGGCACAGGAGCTGGTGACATCCCCCTTCTGCATTGAGGGGACAATGCTGAGCTGTGCTGGGCGTCTCTCCCTCCCTGCAGCAGCTGCATTTGCAGCTTCACTCATCCTCAGAAAATCAGACTGGAGGATTCTCCCTAGAATCTCCCAAAGAAGTTTAGATCCATCGGGTTTTGCTGCTTGGCTGGGAAGCGACTGGGCAGCCCCGTTGTGGCAGACAAGTGGCTTTACAGGGCTGTTTGCCCAGGGAATGCAATCAAGAGTCCCTTTCCAGATCCTGAATATCCCCATGTTCCCAACGACAGGCGCCCCACAGAGATGTGGCCACACAGGCATCTGCCAGCCACGGGGCAGAGATGCCTGTGGGCTCTCTGCACACTTGGGCAGTGATGGGCTTCAACCCATCTCTGCAGTTCACTCAAACTCCAGTCACTGCCCTCTTGTCCCACCTCCTTGCTCTTGTCCTGTGTCTCAAGGGTTGAGGAAGCCATGTTCAGTGTGGGGGACACCTCCTACTTGTTTTATGCACCTCTCAGAGAGGGGTTTGTCTTGCTTTCTCCAAAGTCTTGCATCCTCCCTGCCCCACATTACATCACTGCAGGACCTCCCATGGTGGACAGCTCTGCCCATGTCTGTCCTATAGCTGTGGACACACTACACCATGTCAGAGCCAGGCAGAGGGACAGGTTCCTCCTGGAGTGACCTTCATGCCTGGGGATAATGAAAGAGATTTCCCTTCTGAAGTTACTGAGCAAGGGCCAAGTCCTCAGGCTGATGCACGGTCACCAGTGTCTTTGGGTTAACACCATCCCCGTGGGGGGTTGATGCAGGAGCTTTCCACAGTTTTACAATTCCAAAATTAAAAATTACAGGGCAGGGAAGTTGAAAAAGAGTTAGAGGGAATGACAATGAGGTCTGAGCACCTAAATCACCTGGGCTCAGACCGTGAAAGTATTTAAGCCCGCTATCTCCAACTATATCCAGTAACCATGCAGCAGCAAGCCTGGCTGGAGCTGTGTCTGCAGCACGCTCATGCCTTGGGCAAGTGTTCCTCTGGCCGTGATCCCAGCACTCCTGCATCTTTCCACATCTACCCCTCCTGCTCCAGCCCCAGCATGTGTGGTGCCCCACAGAATTCAAACAGCCTGCCCTGAGTCTCAGGGGACATACTGGGAGGTGACACCTTCCCCATGTGGGATCATCTATCTGCTGTACCTACAGCTGGGATGAAGATGGCCATCCCTTCCCATGAAATGGCCAGAGATTCCCAAATCAGTCCCGGGCAGCACTGGCATAAAAGCCAGGCTTTTTCCCATGGGAAATGACAGAGCTGAGGAGGAGCCCAGAATCAGCCAGCATCTGGGGAATCGCTGGCACAAAACATGCAGGTTCAGGTTCTTGGTGAACACCAGGCTCTCCAATCCTCCAAGCACCAAGGTCTGGGATCAGTAAGGGACAAAACATCATGAAGATGCTCTTCCCCAGCAACAGTTCAGCTCTGGAGGTCCATTTGGGGCACGGTTTCCTCAGGATGCACCCGAGGTGTCTCTGGATCAGACGGGACAAAGATTCCAGCAGCACAAGCCATGGGGATGCTGTCGGCAGGGCCAAGCTCTGCTCTCGCTGGCAGTGGTGGAGGGGGAGGAGACCTCGGCTGGATTCACACAGCTGCCAGGGACGGGCAGGATGCAGCCGGCGGGTGATCCTTGGTGAAAAGAGGAGGATGTCAGCAGCGGGAGGTTTTCGTTAATGCATCTCCCACTGTGTCCCTGCCCGGATGACGAGCTTCCTCAGAAAGGAGGAGAGAGGATGACCTCCCCACCCTGCCAGCTTGGAAAACCTCACCCAAGCGGTGCCAGGATGTGTTGTATCACGTTGCCACGGCAACTGACATCTTACGATGCTGAAGCAGGCGTATGCGGAGTCATGCCACATGAATCATGCGAATCATCTGACCTCGGCATGATGGGGACAGACAAAGAGCAGAGATGAGCTTGTCGGGGCCGACCTCCCAGGCTTGGACTCGATGGTGCAGTGGAGGAGGGGTGACAGTGCCGGGGGCAGCAGCACTGAGCCCACCTTCCACACAAATCCAGAGCCTGCTGTAGCCCAACTTGAGGGATGGTTTGGGCAGGAACCTGCAGGGATGCTGGGTCCAGAGCATCCTCACTCTGGGGTTCCTGGGCTGGGCACAGGAGCTGGTGACATCCCCCTTCTGCATTGAGGGGACAATCCTGAGCTGTGCTGGGCGTCTCTCCCTCCCTGCAGCAGCTGCATTTGCAGCTTCACTCATCCTCAGAAAATCAGACTGGAGGATTCTCCCTAGAATCTCCCAAAGAAGTTTAGATCCATCGGGTTTTGCTGCTTGGCTGGGAAGCGACTGGGCAGCCCCGTTGTGGCAGACAAGTGGCTTTACAGGGCTGTTTGCCCAGGGAATGCAATCAAGAGTCCCTTTCCAGATCCTGAATATCCCCATGTTCCCAACGACAGGCGCGGGGCTGTGCTGCCTAAGCGCGATTCGTTCCTCCTGGGATGTTTGGCACAGGGCATCGCTCTCCGTGGGTGGATTCGAGGGAGGAGGAGTCTGCTTCCGTCTGTCATGTTATTTAAGTGACACCTACTAGGTATCAAAGTCAAGGAGACCAAATTTTTCTATCTCAAGTTGTTAGAGAGCTTGAAATGTTTTCAATCCAGTAGTGGAATATTACTCCCTCTCCTCCTCCCAGATGGAGTGATTACGGTTTTCCGCCTAAAGTTTGGCAGTTTGCTATCACTGCGTCCCTCTTCATCTTTTCTTGGGGTAGAAGAAGGGATGGAAAGGGAGAAGGTTTGAGATGGAAGGGAAAAAAACATAACCCCCAAGAGCTGCATTAGATTTCATGAAAAATTCTGACCAAAAAAAAAAATAATTGTGCATCTGTATGTTTCTTTCCTTTCAAAATAAGTAATTTTTTACCATCCAGCCTCATGTGAGAGAAAGGCAACGCAGACTTTCCCCAGTCAACCTCTCTGGGAGCACTGGTTCTTGTTGTCAGCAGCAAATCTCAACAGAAATTCATTCTCCAGCAAAATGTCCTTACGGTGGAGTCTTCCCCATGTCACAAAGCACCGCGAAGCCTCTGAAGCCCTAGTTTACAAACAGAGTTGTTTCTCCAGCCAGGAACAGACATGCTACCAACGGATGACCCTGACCCGCTGTACATCATGCAGAGAGGACAGCCAAAAGTGCTGCTGCGATGCCGAGCTTTGTACAGTACAAATCTTGTCTGGGGATACTTAGGCCCCCCGCCAAAAAAAAAAAAAAAAAAGCAAATTATTTTCTCCTTAAGATCTAAAAGCTCTCTACTGATAATTCACTGCAGTCAAACATCAGTTTGTTTCATCGGTTTGTTTCATTTCTACAACCAACTTCTTACTTAAAAAAAAAAAAAAAAAAAAGAAGATTAATTCCTCTTCTGGCCAATTTATCCTGCTGCATCCACCCAGCTCCAGTGAGATCTCACTGGAGGCATCAGGGTGGGGAAGCAGAAACAAGAGGGAGTGAAATCTGCTCTTCTGGAAGCAATAAATGTCTTCTGCCTTTTACAGGAAGTTCCTGACCTCGCTTTAGCTGATGGGCAAGTTTATAATTTTGTATTTTAGCTAAATGGAAGAGGCAATTATTCTTCCTTTTGGAATAAAGTGCCTTTAAGAACAGAAATGCTAAACGAGGGAAGAGCCCAACAAAAGCTGACCCAGGAGGAAAATGGGGTCTCCTAGGAGAACAACCAGAGATGGAAGGGCTGGCAGAAGGCAACCGTAGAGCAAAGGGCCAGCAGAGGCACAGGAGTGATGCTGGCTTTAGCAGGAGAGCAAATGCAGCAGGACTTGGTGGCCAAGAAGCCACAGGAACTGCCAGTAGGGAAATTTGGCCACTGTCATCTGTGCCACCCACATTTAGTGGAGAGGGCCCCCATCTCCAACCCATGTGCCAATAACGGGTTCTGCCAGAGAAATCCCTGCTCCTTCATCGCTAAGAGCAGGCAACTATGGCCTCAGGGTTTGCACATCATTCAGACTGAAGTGATAACTATACAGAAAAAAACCCTGATGCATTTCAGCTTCTCTGCCCTGGTGAGTTGGAGCCCTCCCCTCTCCCCTGCGTGCAGGATCTTGGCTGCCAGCTGCTCTCCAGACTTCACCCCAGAGGAAGGACATTCACCACAGCAAGCAGTGGGGAAGAGGACAGAGAGAGGGCTCTGAGCTCATCTGAACAGGACCAGATCAGTTATCAGTGGCCTTATGAGCCCTGGAGCAGGGCAAATCTGGAGCAGATTTCCCATGGACTTGAGCTCTCGCATCCTCTCCATGTTCCCACCCATCAGCAGAGATGCAGAAAGAGGCTGGGAGTACCAGCCCTGGGCACTGACAGCCGTGTGATTCAGTCACCTTTTTCCACTCTCTAACACCCCACGCTTGCCCCCATGCTATACCCTCAGCAGTGTGGCTCAGTGATGTGGGGCTGGCCATCACCGGTCCGACCTGGACCTGGGGCCCTGCTGTCCTTCCCCAGAGCAACATTTCATCATGGTTTGTCTCTGTGCTTTGCTCTTTCCTCCCTGAGGACCATATCAACCCCAAGCATCTTTTTCTCTCCTTTTCTTTGCATTAGCTGCCTGTGCTCCTGATCTATGTTTCTGCAGCAGCACTACCATTTGTAGTCGGCTCCCTGGAAGAGAGACATGGCCACAGGGTGAAGATGCAGGAGCACCAGGGACTTAAGGATGCACATTATTAACATTTCCTGAAATACAGGAAAACCTGGTGAGGCATTTGCTTGCTGGAACCTCTCCAATAACTCTGGCCAAGATCTCTGCAGCTGGGTGAAGGTCCTCTGGCTTCATACAACCCCAGCACACGGACATGCCTATGCCCATGTGCACAGGAGACACAGGTCGATGTGGACATGTAAACACACACATGCTTGACCAATCACACATGTGCACACCTTCCTGTGAAGACACAAGAGTAGAAAACCAGATGGGGAATGTTTTAGGATCCCATCCCCTCCGTGCATCCCCTTCGCCAGGCAGAAGCAGTGCCTGGAGCTGTCCCCTGCATCTGACAGGAGAATGGATGGGGGGTTAAGGGAAGGGCTGAATTCCCATCTCTGCTCCTGCACCAGCAGCTGTGCAAACGTGGCACACCATTGGCAGAGGCAGGAGAACCAACTGCAGCCTCTTGTAAGCGGGTATCACCCTCCGAGGGGTCCCTGTCCATTCTCCTGCGGACACAGACAGACCAACGTCCTGCCATCCCCGCTCTCCCTCCCGCAGCCAGACTTGGTGCTGCTCTTGTCAGGGCAGGACACAGACTCGTCCCTTCCGAGACTGCCTGGAAGAGACTTCTTCTACAGAAAACTTCAAGCAAGTAATGACACGTGGATTGAGACATTCTTCTTTAGGCAGCAAAAAGGTTCAGAGAAATATGCTTTTAATAAGAATTTTGACTGAAATTGAGCTCTTCCCCTGCAGCAATTTGATTTTTGTCATAATTCTGTTTTTTGACAGGGAAAACAAGTGGTTGAGTGACTTGTGTATCACTGGGCATCGCATCTTGGGCAGCCAGATCCTGCAGGTGTGAGCAAAGGCTCTGGGCATGACACCGCTGCCTGCTCCAGAGTGGTCTGGCAAGAAGGAGTGCGGGGCATGGATTTATTGCCAGCTGGCCACCCATTTCCAGGGCTGCAGGTAAGAACAAGGGCAGGAACGACCCCAGCTCCCTCCAGGCACTGCTGCTGCCTGTGTCCCTGCATGCCCTGACGTGCTGCCTGGTGGGAGGCTGTGCCCAGGGCCATGGCCCTTGCAGAGAACAGAGTCCTGCTCTCCGTACAGCCTCTGCCTGAGCCTGGCCTCCACCTCTCATCTCTAATGCTGATAATATCACTCTTGCAGTTCATGGAGCTCACTGAGCTGGCGCGATGCTAGAGCTGGGACACCTGGGCTCCTTACCAAAGTCTCCTGTTACCTGTAATTGCTCTACATCAAAAGCTGCTGGCGTGGAAATGGCGGGCATTTCTCTTAGGGCCACGCTGACTGAAGGCAGTCCAGCTCTTTCCCAGGCCATGTGTTTTCCAAAACGGCTGCTGTCCCTTCATTTGGCTTTCTCTCTCCTTCCAACGGCAGCAGCTCCTTCCCCTTCCACAGCCGGGGCTCTGTTCAGGCTGTGCTGAGATGGGGCACGTGGCCTTCGTGCCCCAGGAGGGATGTCGGGGGTCTGCTGCTTTGCTCTTGCCTGGTCCTGGGGAAAGCAGCCGCACGCGATGCTGGGGCTCGCTGGTAGCTCGGAGGCCTGATGGTAATAAATGAGTCAGGAGCACATCTGCACGCAGCGGAGACGCTCCCTGCCAAGTCGCTGCACTGCAGGACCACTCTCATCTGTCTCTCTTTAACAGGAACAAATGGAAATGAGCGAATCAATTAACACAGCACATTAGCAAAATGTCAGAGCCTCCCAATCGCACTTAACCCTTCCCTCTGCCAAGCCCATGCCAGCAGCCCAGCATGGCCTGAGTCAGCAGCATGGGCTGTCCCGGCCGGCTCCTGGCCATCGTTGCTGCAGCCAGTGAGACCTCTACAGACCCACCCAGGCAGCAGAGAATGGAGCTGAGATGGCAGCAGGGACCACCTCACCTGGAGATGACAGGGATGTGGGAAGCTGCAGGGGCTGGGGGGAATGGCTCGCTGCCATGTGGACCGCAGCACAGCCACCTTGGAGCTCCCACGGACCCCTTCACGGCTGCAGAGAGGCCTCTGGGAGCAGGTTCCCTCTGGACCAGGGTCAGCAGAGGGAGATGTCTGGGTGCCAGCTCCTTTCTTTCTCCCCAGGCTCATCCTCGCCTGGAGAAACCCTGGCAAGGGCATGATGTGGCCAAGGCATCCTGCATGTGCTGAAGCCTGTGCGGATGGAGAAGGACACTGAGCAGGGCTAAGCCAGGGCAGATAACCAGCACAGGGCTGGGCTTTCCTGCTGTGGGATGTATCACAGCTCTGACCCCCCCTCACCAGCATGGGACAAGGGCTTACAGGTTTGTTTGTGGGTTGTTCCTGCACAGGAAGGCTCACACGTGTGTGAGCAACAGGAGCACCGAGACTTCTCTCCTCTTCTTTCCCACTAAGTGTCACAGGCAACAGGAGAGCTGTACTAAGATGTAATAAACTCTCATCAGCTAATTAATAATTAGAGACACTTGTGCCTGAAAGCCTGGCTCCATTGGTGGGATGATGCACCTCAGGTCTCCTGCCAGGCACAAGCATCATGGTCTCCAAGCCATGCTAGACCTGAGGGCTGACATATGCCCAGGGTGTCAGTAGTCCCAGTCTGCAGGACACTGAGGGCTTCTGTGCCCTGGACTCAGGCACAGTGGGCAAGGAATGTCTCGCTGACTTCTCCCAGCACTTCTTTAAGTGCAAACCTGGATGCCCATGGTCAGGACATGAGCAGGGTCTCGTTTCACCCAGAGTAAACAGGGCATGGCCGTGTGGCCGGCTGAAGCCCTCACACCAGGTGGGAAGAGCAGCCAGAAGTTCAAGCTGTTCCCTCCTTCCTGTGGGGTGGAAGCAAGGCTCTGAACTCCCAAACTGGGTTGAAATGGATTTTCCCTGCATGACGGTCCTACAGAGCTCTGCAAAGAGCCTGACAGGAGTGGTTGTGCTCGGCGTCTACATTCACTAGCTGGGTTTGTGAGACTGAAATTTTCTTAATAAAAGTCTTGGGGGGGAGGGTGTGGAAATAGAAGAAAACTTGCAGCATCAGTAGGAGGAAACCACAGATGTTGTCAGCAGCAGCTGGTCCTTCGACAGGCGTCTCTGAGCAGAGCCCTGCTGTCACCCCGTCTCCCTGTGAAGGCACCGACGCACTCGCACACCGACGTGTGTGCACAGACCCCGCGCTGCCAAGTGGCTCATCACCCACCTCTGTGCACACGCACGGGCGGACACAACGCTCTCAAACAAAGCTGCTGAGCGCTCCACCTCCTGTCTGCTGAAACAGAGATGGAAACTTTCCGAGAGCCACTTAGAAACACTGGAAAAAATGCTGTAGATAGCCCAGGGTTCAGTGCACTTGAAGGAGGAGAGAGCAGAGCTGTCTTTGGATAAGAGAGATGTCATCTCACACTCCCAGGAGTGCCAGTGATGGCAGGGTGCTCCTAGAGGGAGGTGGGGATTTGGGGAAGAGCCTCTGCAACTCAGGGTCTGCTTGCCTGGGTGTGCCCATCTTCTCCTGCCTGGAAAACCGAGGCAAAGCTGTGAGAAGCCCCAGGAAGCCAACACAGGGGCTCTGAATCACTGGGACATCTCCCCAGCTCTTCACCGCCCACCAGCCATCACTACCTCTGCCCAGCCTGATGGCCAAGGGTCACACGTGAGGACCTGCCACCTCTCCCTCTGTCCCACGGACACAAGTGTGGAGCTGGCTGCAGCCAGAGCTGGATCAAACCAGGTCCTTTCAGTCTTCTTTTGCCTGCTTTTGTTCTTGCTCCAGGGATAGCCCAAAGGCAGTGCAGGGTGTCTCCCATAACGCTCCCAGGGACCTTTTAAAATGCCCCAAAAGAAAAAGGGCAGGGAGGAGCCCTTCTGAGCAGACGCTGTGGAGTGATCCCGCCAGCCAAATTCCTGCATTGTGGTGCGGGGTGATTACCCGTCCTCAATGGCCTCTAATCCACCACCATCGATTCCCACCGGAGCGCCCGGCTCCGCACCCCCCGCTGCATACAAATCCCGCCTGCAGAATAGGGAGGGATTGTCAAGGCATCACCTCGATTATGTGACATGGCCCTGATAGCTCAGAGGACTTTGTGTCCAAGGCTCCCCAGGCCCCGGAGAGCGTGGGGTGTGAGAACTGCGATGGGAAGCCGGGGGCACCGAAACAATCATTGCCATGAATTAATGATGTTCTGCGTGTCTATGGGCTCTTCCAGCCGGAGATTTCAAAGCACTTTGCAGGCACTAATGAGGAGGAGCTGGGTGGACACAGCCCTGGAAGGAGATGTCCAAGCTCAGAGTGCTGCAAGGCAGTGATGCTCTGGGGATGTCGTGGTCCTGTCCCCGGTCCCTCCCAGCTCTGGGAGGCTCTGGAACGACTGTGCATAACTTGGTGGTGGAATCTGTAATTTGTGTCTGTGCTCCCTGTTTCAGCCCTGTCATGCTCCTCTGCAGGGGCTGTCAGGGCTCAGGGCCGATCCGCATCGACGCTGTGGTTAATGGGCATGGCAGGGGCCCGGCTGCGCTGACTGACGCGTCAGACATCAGAGCTGTGTGAGACCTGGCAGCACCATCATCCAGCTGCGTGCCAGCCCTCCCCACAGCCCCGGCCTGGGCAGACGTTCCCTCCTCCTTCCCCTGTAATTCCTGGGCATACAGGAGCAGTGTTGGGCACGGTCAGGCTGACCAAACCCTGAGTGGTCGCTTGCCTCCCCCTGCGTGCAGAGAGCCCAAGGGGCATCTGAGTCTACCTGAGACCAGAGATAAGACACTGTCCTCTATGCATGTTGCCTTTGGCTCCAGCCTTGCCCACCTTTCAACCACCCAGGCTGTGCAAACAGGTAGAGCTTGGGCTCCAGGACAACCATCTTTAAAACCCAGAGCCACTGCTGCAGTCTGGCAGCTGACCGTCTTCTCCCAGTGAGCATAGAATATGCCCAGGGATGCCCACAATGCTCTGACACCTTTGGATGAGGAGAAAAAACACAACAGCCCTTGTAAAGGAGCATGTCTGCCTTCCCTGCCTGCACCTTGCACCTCTCATGGCAGAGAGAGGAAAGGAGAGAGGAAGAGGGGGTAAATACAGGCAGGAGATGAGGTGGGGGTAAGAGTATCAGTATCCTGGGTACCCATGGTGGACTGGCTGCTGTCTCCATCTTGCTGATGTGGGGCACCTGACCCATAGCTGTGCCAAAACCAGGGCTGCTCGACAAATTGAATCCTTGGCCAAGGACATAGGGTTGCCTTCTTGATCCGGTGTCACCTGTTCACATAATGTCCCAGCCCCAACCCACCAGGAGATGTTGGGAGATGTTGTGATCTCCCTCCACACTGAATTCCCCCCTCTGCTCTCCCAGTTAGGAAGTGGTGTTGGCAGCGCTGGTGCCCAGGGAAGTGTAGGTGTGGGATGCAGGATGTCACAGCTGGGTTACCAAGGCTCCAGCGTAGGGGTCTCTTGGCTCTTCACCCCGGGTCCCTGGGCTGGGACTATCACTCTCTGCCAAGTCTTCAGCAGGAATATCTTCCAGGTCACTGGAGCCCCTTTCCCAAGGAAGGACAAGGACTTCCTCATTCACCAGCCCCACCACAAGCTGCAGCTGCTGATGGCTGACATGTGGCTCCATTCACTCTCGATAGCATTTTTTATATATAAATATACATATGTGTGGCACAATACTGCCTGCAATCTTTCTAGCCCTCCAAGACCAAGGCAGGGTTAAGGAGTGCTGTATCTGGATAGTCCTTGCACCCTGGGCATTCTCCTGCCAAAGTTGGGGCTGGGCACTTTCCTGCTAAGCCCCAGGCCCCATGTATGTCTGTCCACCCACCATGCCCTGTCTGTCCGTGCCCAGCCTCTGAAGCACTGCAAGGCAGCAGCATCCATTGCAGAGGTGTAAATACAGCCCCACAGGGACCTGTGCTCTGCAAGAGATTATGCACAACATTTTTTATTTTTTATAAAAATAAAGAACATGTTAAGATTCTTATTTCCAAGCATGTTAACAATCCGGGACTAATCTGTTTCACTACTCATATTTTTTATCTATCCATCTATCCATCTTTTTATCCTTCCCCACTCTTTTCAGCACTTCACCCTACCTCTCTCCACAAAGATTTTTCCCCATATCCAGTACGTCTGTATGTAGCCATCTGTTTGTCTGTCTCTCTAGCCATCTGGGTGTCTGCCTACAGTGTTTGGTGTGTCTCTAAAGCATATACAGGCTGCATGTATAGATCTATCAATTGGAGGTCTACTTGCCAGTCTCTCTAAGCTGTGTTCTGTGGGCTTCATTAACATGCAAATTAGCAAGATCTGACTGGCTCACTTAGCTGCTACTTCTCTTAGACAGCCATGCAACAATGCAAATACTAATGAGGTTCTGGAAATGGCACTTGCTCTATTGCTAAGCAAGCATGCACACAGAGCAGGCTTTGGCAATTTCAGGCATGCCATCCATCCTCACACCTGCTGGAGGACTCAGGACAGAAGGGATGGGTGATGGATGGATGATTAGGGGCACTGATGCGGAAAAAGAGGAGAGAATTCCCGTTCTGATGGGGATGCCAGCGCTCCCAGCCCCAGGATCCTTGGCTTCAAGATCCCTTTGTCCTCATTGCTACATGCCACTGCTCTGGACCTCAGCCACTGATGGGATCCCCCTGCTCAGGAGCACATTGGCCCCACCACCCCAGCTGACACAGATCCAGATCCTGCTGTCCTGACTTCGCACTGGGTTGTACTTTCAGCTTCTCTTGGGTCTGAAGGCTCTGATGTACCTGGGTTATATATCTCTTCTCCATGCTGTGATCCCTTTCCCCAGACAGCAGAAGAGGAGCTGGGAAGCTGTGGCACCTCTGCTCTTGCAAACTCCAGCCCAATCTCCCTGCACAGATACAGAAGAGCTCCCGGGCAGCTGGGTGCAGGCTCTGCCACGGGGCTTGGGAGCTGCTCCCGGTCCCACAGCTGGGAGCCACACCAACTCCTGGCTCTTCTGCTCTTCTCCCTTCATGCATGTAACGTGAGTCTAGGTCGCCATGGGGGAAGTTTTCTGTTACTCTTCAGCTCCATCACCTCCTCTAATGATAATTCAACCATACACCTCCTTGTAAAACATCTAAAATGATCAAACGCTGTGCAGCAAGATGAAGGCACCTCATCTTAGGAACCTGGTTTCCGTATTCCTTTTTATCCTGGAGATAAAATAAAGAACCATTTGCTCTGGCTGCTGCTGCAGTCTCTTGCCTCTCCTCACCCACGCTTCTACCCACCCCCTTGGGAAGTAACACCGCAGCAAACCCAGGCTGCTTTACCCCCCGGTCCTTTTCATCTCAACCCTGACTGCTGTCACAGGAGAAGCACAGACCGGCTCTTGTGAGTGCTCACCAGGGCCTGGAGGGATGTCCCTGTCTCTCCTCTGACAAGGTGATGTTATTGTGTAGGGTCCTACAGCTGCTTCCCAGTGGAAAAGCCACTGCGCACGTCTTACCACTCCCCTCCCACGCCAAAAGGTGTTCACAATCACACTGGGTGCTGGGATGAGGGAGGTGGTGGATTTTAGGGAGATGGAGATGAGGTTGGGAGAGATGCTCTGGCACTTGGAGATGAAGCACACGTGGTAAGCAGATGGCTAAATGGGTAAGATGACAAACCATAAGCGGGAAGGGTGGCTTGCCTTGTCCAGAGAGCACCATGGTCCATGGGAAGAGCCATGTTTTGGTGAGGGAGGGGGCAAGGTTCACTGGGGCTGCAGCTGGCCTTGCTCATCACAGACTCAGCAGCAGCACAAGGGCACTTTGGTAACTCCGTGCTGTGGTTTCTCGGGCTCTTTCCCCCTCCAGAAATGGTCTTATAAGAATCTTCTCTGTGGAGGTCGTCTCTGCCTAGGAGATAGGTCTTGTAAGGTGAAATTTTAAATATAGCCCAGGAGGCAGAATTTTCTCCTGGCTCACAGACAAGTGCCTGAGTACAGGCAGTGCATTTGTGGTGGAAGAGGGAGGCCAGGAGCTGTTACCATCTTTGTGGGAATTGCATTGGACAGAGATTGGCTTTCTGTGTGGAGCCAGCCCTGCAAATATCTCTGCTTCCACTTTTGCAGGTGGGCACAGCTGGGACACTAAATTCTAGCAGGTGAAGGGCTGTTTTCTGATGGATAGATCATGCCAGTGCAAATGCTCCTGGAAATTCTGCAACTTGACAAGCCCATCCCATTGCAAATGAAGTTTTCGGACTGGAGTCCATATTCCTTGCTCAGGAAGATTGGCCACACACACAAGTCTGATTCCAAAGTAGACTGCCTTCCCAGCCATGTGGGGAGCCTCATGGATCTGGCATAGACAGTTTTGGAATCATCTCTGTTTGAGAAATTGTCTGGGATTGCTTCTCCTGGCAGGAGAGCCCCACTGCAACGCTGCGCAACAGGGAGGAGCCACCTCCTTCCCATCGCTTGTCTCTGCTATGTCCTCAGCTTGGCAGTGCCCAGGGGCTCCACTAGTGCATCCATGGAAGGGAGGGCTCCATCCTCCAGTCCTGGACTCTGTGAACTCACTATTTCTACCCTGAGAAATGCCATTACTCTATTGATATGTGGAGACCTGCTGTGGGGGGAATCTGTAGCAGGATAAATCTATCTGATGAAATTGCTCTGCTCCGGGGATACTGGCATAATAGCACCCTGTGCTTGACTGCACTCTGTGTTTGCACATCACTGGCCTCAGCAGATCTCCAGGTCTCTCCCTGCCCAAGTGTGGCCTCCAGCACTGGGCTGGTCGCCTCACCCCAATGGGCTGATGCTCATGGAAGGAGCATCAGTGAAATGTGCCCCATTGGAGATCGTGTAGCAAATACTCCTGAAGTGAGATATTTCCTCACTGCTCTAAGCTTCACTCTCCCACCCCAACCCTCTGATGCTCAGCTGTCCCTTGGCTTAGTTCTGGTGCCTAACTGCAGCACATGCACATGCACACCCCTGGGCTAGAGCTGGATGGATTCTGCCTTGAGACAAAACATGTGAGAAGCTTGCCAGTCATTTACATGCTGTAAAATAATAACGGAGGAAGGAAAGCAAACGACACCTTCATTTCAGCTTCTGTCTGTCTTGCGCTCCTGATCTCCCACAGTCAGAGACAGGACAGAATAAAACATCTGCTTAATTTGACCTGTCGACTCTTCAGGGAGAATTGCTCGCGTCCGCCGATGCGAAGGTCACCTCATTAAGAGGAGCGAGAGCCAAGTCCCCCACCTGGGGGAGGCTGGGTGACTCCAGCCCGCTGAAGGGTGACCTTTTCTCCAGGCACGAGCCGTGCGGGAGGAGACGGGTCCTGGCACCCGTGCTCCCACCCAAATGGCAGTTAGTTTCGCAGACACTTACACGTCCCGAGCACTGGTTTTGAACTTTTCATTCTCACAAGCTTGTCAGATCTTGAAAGCTGTAAGTGCCGGTGGTGTCTCTCGCTCGTTCCTGGGGCGAGTGCGATGCCAGTGCGAAAAAGCTCCTACCCTTGCTCTCAGGGCTTGGGAAAAGCAGGATCAGGGCTGAGATTTCCATCCACAGGATGGTCTAGGCAGCTCTTTGGCCCATTACGCGTGGACCTTTTCTTCTGCAATGTGTCTTACAGCCATATCTCAGCTCCCCAGAGAACAGGCTGGATGTGACCCTGACGCAGCCGATGCACGACTCCCCAGAGTAGCCCAGCTTGTGGTGCAGAGCGAAGAAGGGAGCACGAGCCTAATGAGATGCCTGCTGGGACACTGGGCACAAGCCTTCCTGTCTTACCCCTCCTGAGGACAGCACTCCCCTCCCACGCCAAAAGGTGTTCACAATCACACTGGGTGCTGGGATGAGGGAGGTGGTGGATTTTAGGGAGATGGAGATGAGGTTGGGAGAGATGCTCTGGCACTTGGAGATGAAGCACATGTGGTAAGCAGATGGCTAAATGGGGAAGATGACAAACCATAAGCGGGAAGGGTGGCTTGCCTTGTCCAGAGAGCACCATGGTCCATGGGAAGAGCCATGTTTTGGTGAGGGAGGGGGCAAGGTTCACTGGGGCTGCAGCTGGCCTTGCTCATCACAGACTCAGCAGCAGCACAAGGGCACTTTGGTAACTCCGTGCTGTGGTTTCTCGGGCTCTTTCCCCCTCCAGAAATGGTCTTATAAGAATCTTCTCTGTGGAGGTCGTCTCTGCCTAGGAGATAGGTCTTGTAAGGTGAAATTTTAAATATAGCCCAGGAGGCAGAATTTTCTCCTGGCTCACAGACAAGTGCCTGAGTACAGGCAGTGCATTTGTGGTGGAAGAGGGAGGCCAGGAGCTGTTACCATCTTTGTGGGAATTGCATTGGACAGAGATTGGCTTTCTGTGTGGAGCCAGCCCTGCAAATATCTCTGCTTCCACTTTTGCAGGTGGGCACAGCTGGGACACTAAATTCTAGCAGGTGAAGGGCTGTTTTCTGATGGATAGATCATGCCAGTGCAAATGCTCCTGGAAATTCTGCAACTTGACAAGCCCATCCCATTGCAAATGAAGTTTTCGGACTGGAGTCCATATTCCTTGCTCAGGAAGATTGGCCACACACACAAGTCTGATTCCAAAGTAGACTGCCTTCCCAGCCATGTGGGGAGCCTCATGGATCTGGCATAGACAGTTTTGGAATCATCTCTGTTTGAGAAATTGTCTGGGATTGCTTCTCCTGGCAGGAGAGCCCCACTGCAACGCTGCGCAACAGGGAGGAGCCACCTCCTTCCCATCGCTTGTCTCTGCTATGTCCTCAGCTTGGCAGTGCCCAGGGGCTCCACTAGTGCATCCATGGAAGGGAGGGCTCCATCCTCCAGTCCTGGACTCTGTGAACTCACTATTTCTACCCTGAGAAATGCCATTACTCTATTGATATGTGGAGACCTGCTGTGGGGGGAATCTGTAGCAGGATAAATCTATCTGATGAAATTGCTCTGCTCCGGGGATACTGGCATAATAGCACCCTGTGCTTGACTGCACTCTGTGTTTGCACATCACTGGCCTCAGCAGATCTCCAGGTCTCTCCCTGCCCAAGTGTGGCCTCCAGCACTGGGCTGGTCGCCTCACCCCAATGGGCTGATGCTCATGGAAGGAGCATCAGTGAAATGTGCCCCATTGGAGATCGTGTAGCAAATACTCCTGAAGTGAGATATTTCCTCACTGCTCTAAGCTTCACTCTCCCACCCCAACCCTCTGATGCTCAGCTGTCCCTTGGCTTAGTTCTGGTGCCTAACTGCAGCACATGCACATGCACACCCCTGGGCTAGAGCTGGATGGATTCTGCCTTGAGACAAAACACGCGAGAAGCTTGCCAGTCATTTACATGCTGTAAAATAATAACGGAGGAAGGAAAGCAAACGACACCTTCATTTCAGCTTCTGTCTGTCTTGCGCTCCTGATCTCCCACAGTCAGAGACAGGACAGAATAAAACATCTGCTTAATTTGACCTGTCGACTCTTCAGGGAGAATTGCTCGCGTCCGCCGATGCGAAGGTCACCTCATTAAGAGGAGCGAGAGCCAAGTCCCCCACCTGGGGGAGGCTGGGTGACTCCAGCCCGCTGAAGGGTGACCTTTTCTCCAGGCACGAGCTGTGCGGGAGGAGACGGGTCCTGGCACCCGTGCTCCCACCCAAATGGCAGTTAGTTTCGCAGACACTTACACGTCCCGAGCACTGGTTTTGAACTTTTCATTCTCACAAGCTTGTCAGATCTTGAAAGCTGTAAGTGCCGGTGGTGTCTCTCGCTCGTTCCTGGGGCGAGTGCGATGCCAGTGCGAAAAAGCTCCTACCCTTGCTCTCAGGGCTTGGGAAAAGCAGGATCAGGGCTGAGATTTCCATCCACAGGATGGTCTAGGCAGCTCTTTGGCCCATTACGCGTGGACCTTTTCTTCTGCAATGTGTCTTACAGCCATATCTCAGCTCCCCAGAGAACAGGCTGGATGTGACCCTGACGCAGCCGATGCACGACTCCCCAGAATAGCCCAGCTTGTGGTGCAGAGCGAAGAAGGGAGCACGAGCCTAATGAGATGCCTGCTGGGACACTGGGCACAAGCCTTCCTCCCACCCCAGCACTCTTCCTTGCCCGCACTGGGTTCCTGGAGTGTGTGAAACCCCAGCCCCTCCATGCCCCCATGGGCAGCAGGATGCTGTGAGGCCAGCAGCAGCCTCTCTGCTGTGAGAAAGCAAATGATCCTGGTCTCCCCTGCTGCCTCAGAGGGGATTTATTTTTTTTTTCCCTTTCACATTATCACCCAGCTGGGGAAGGAGAACATCAGCTTTCCTTGCCAGCAAGCGGTGATGGCACTGCCGTCCTCCTCCATCAGCCCGGCGGAGCGTGCTGGGCTTCACCTCCCCAGAGAGCTGCCCTTCCACCCCTTCCCAGAGCAGGAGGGGAGAGACATGCCCACCTCCTCCCTCCCGCTGCCCTCCACAGACCTTTAATTCTTTCTCCTCTGATGTTAATCTTGGAGGTGGTGCACAGGTCAAGTTTAATATGCTATCCTGGGGGAGTTTCATTTAGAGTCAGGGAGAGGGAGACTGGGGATTCAATTAGGGTTTCCCATGTAGTCCAAGAGCATCACCAGCTTCAAAAGGCAGCAGGCTGTGATCAGAAAGTGCCAGGGGAGGCAGTTTCCTGCCAACTTGGCTTTTATCCACAGCTCAGCCATGATCCGCTGCTTCTCTGCCCCACACTCCCACCCCACAGCGCACCCCACTTCCCCCACGGCCACTGTGCCCAGGGTCCCTCTCAGACACCAGCCCTGACTCACATACCTGCCCACTTGTGTCTACTGGCCCACCTGAACCCACCCCTGTGCGTTGGGAGAAGTGCTGGCTGCAATGGCAATGGCATGTCTGCCCTCTGCCTCAGTTTCCCCATCTGGGGAGTAGAAATCAAAAGGCATAGGGCTGCACTTATGGACAGTTCTTCTATGAGATCTCTGAGGGGGAGGAATGCACAGAGACCACATTGGCGCAGGTACCTGTCTGAAGCCTTTGTCAGGGGTGTCAGGGGGGTGCTGATGGCCCCAGGGAGCCAGGTCCCCCCATGCAGACTGAAAGACCTTATCCCCATCACTGCTAGGGCACGTGGCAGCAGCGCCGCCTGTAATGCAAAAGGACAGGCAGTAAAAGACTGTGATGGGGATCATAAATATCCATTAAACCAGCTTTTAATCTATCCTGCTAACAACAGGGATGCTGGGGAGTGAGAGACAGGAGCCTGGCAGGCTGTGTGCAGGGAGCAGGTGGCACACAGACAGCGGGCACCCCGACATCCCGCCCCAGGCTCCCACTTCCCAGGGAGGGGATGAGCTCTGTGGAGCAGGGAGCCAGGGGCAGCACCCGGGGACAGGAGGGCACACTGCCACCCTGCCTCCTCCAGGGAAAAAGCTCCAGCCCGGCACACAGCCCTGGGCACCGGCTGCACAAGACCTGGTGTGACACTGATTTGTTAGGGGGAAATGAAGTCTGTGCCCAGATCAGAAGGTGAAGCCACAGCCCCTCTTCCACCAGCTTTGCTGCAGCAAAGGAGAAAGTAGGTCGAGCCTCCCCTCGGTGCTGGGGAGCAGAGACATGTCCTACCCCTTGGAGGCTGGTGGTTCATGGAAGGAAAACCTGGCTCCTCTCCATCACTTCCCAAACTTAACCCTGTGTAGAGCCCTTCAAGGAAACCCTGTCTGTGTGCTGCCACTCGCCTGGCTCCTCTCCATCGCTTCCCAAACTTAACCCCATGTAGAGCCCCTCAAGGAAACCCTGTCTGTGTGCTGCCACTCATCCCCCGCTACATGGACCTGGTCCTTGCATCCAGCTTGTCCTGCTTTGATGGGCAAAAGACTCCTCCTGGAGCTCCTCTGGGTAACAAGGGCATCCTCTTTCCTTATCCCTATTGGCGAGTTTCTCTCCACTTTGTATAAAATGTCTTCACCTTCCTCCCTGCCAGTGCTGCCATTCAGTATTTATGGCTGTACAGCATGGAGCAGGTCACGTCTGCTGTCCTTCCTCTGGTTTCAGCGTAGGACAAAGTGCCCCTGGACCAACCGCTGCCCCTGCCATGATGCTCTTTGCTGGAGCCAGAGCCAGCTGCAAGATGGCAGTTCTCTCCCCTGGGAACCTGGGGACTTCCCAATGCACATTTTTCCACAATGCAAAAATTTTGGGGAGGGTGGGGGGCAGGGAGGGGGAATTACACCCAGAAATATCAAAATGTTTAGCTGCGTTTTGACGCTGCTGAATCATTAAACAGTAAAATGCTAGATAGAATAGAAACGCAGATATGAACTAATGCGATAATATAAAAGCCCAAATGGAATGAAACCAAATGATAATGTCAAATTGAAACATTCATCTCTCATTGGAAAGAATCCTTTTGACGTTATTGAAACAAAATGTGAAAGTTGAAATCATTTGGTTTGACACTTCTCCATAGAAAAAATTCATCAGGATCGACATGTTCCCAGGAGATGTTCAGATTTTAAAAGCTGCTCTGCTGGAAAAATGTTGCCAGACAGAAATAAGACAGAGCAAAGGAGCTGGTTTCTCCCTCTGCCCCCTCTCTGAGCCAGAGGTTTGACACAGAGGGAAGATTAATGCGAGGGATGCTCAAAAGGGACAGAGCAGGTTCTGCCCTCGACTCCACTCCTTTACCATCCGATGCCCCGGCCCCGCACCCGGGGAGAGCAGCCTGACCCCGTGCCATCCCTGCCCGCCCCGCGCCAACCGGGGACTTGTATTTCACCCTGCTCCTCCTGCCCGTGTCTTTCGCTCCTCCTCCTCATGGCTGGCAGCAGCTCCGCGGCTCACGCGGGAGGTTGTTCTGCAGCAGCAGAACTGGTGCTCTGGGATTTCACAGCCCATCGACTTGCCCAGTCCTGTCTCTCAGCATTTTTAGATCTTTTTTTTTTTTTTTTCTTCCCCTGACCCCTCGTGAGTCTGGCACACCTGCTGGAGCGAGACGTGCTCCAAGATGCTGACCGGGGTGGTTTGCAGCCCCCTGGGCACTCTCTGGCTTGCCTGGTGTGGGAGGCAGCGGTGAGGGATGCCCGAAGGTAGTGATGGCCCAGCTATAAGTGAGATCCACCCCTTTCTGCACATGCTGTGATAACCTGCCACCAGAAAATGCTGCCCTTGGGGTGCACAGAGCCAGGATAACTGCCCCAAACCCCCTCCCTTGACATTACATCTACCCTGGCCTGGAGGAGGAGGTACCACCAGCATCCCTTTGATTGATAGCCTTTAAGTATCAGCGCTTATAAATACTGAAAGGGTGGGTGTCAAGAGGATGGGGCCAGTCTTTTTTCAGTGGTGCCCAGGGATAGAACAAGAGGAAATGGGCACAAACTTGAATATAAGAAGTTCCGCCTAAATATGAGGAGGAACTTCTTTGCTGTGAGGGTGGCAGAGCCTTGGAAGAGGCTGCCCAGGGAGGTGGTGGAGTCTCCTCTGGAGACAGTCAAACCCCACCTGGACACGTTTCTGAGCAACCTGCTCTGGGTGGACCTGCTTTGGCAGGGGGTTGGACTAGATGATCTCCAGAGGTCCCTTCCAACCCCATATCATTCTGTGATTCCCAAACTGGAGCCCCCTGCTCTCCCCATTGCAACACCAGCTCTCCAGGGCTTTCCCAGGCTGGCAGGGCCCAGCAGGAGAGCCATCAGTGCCATCACGGATCGGGCAGCAAATGCCCACAGCAGAGATCTCAGCTTGGAGACCCCGGCTCTTTGCACAACAGCAAAGGCCCCCTCACAAGGGTGATGGATGCCCGGAAAACCCACGCCAGCCAGGTTTTCCACTGCTGCTGGGTGAGAGAAGGATGCAGCTGGGGCACTGGAGCCCCCTGCTCTCCCCATTGCAACACCAGCTCTCCAGGGCTTTCCCAGGCTGGCAGGGCCCAGCAGGAGAGCCATCAGTGCCATCACGGATCGGGCAGCAAATGCCCACAGCAGAGATCTCAGCTTGGAGACCCCGGCTCTTTGCACAACAGCAAAGGCCCCCTCACAAGGGTGATGGATGCCCGGAAAACCCACGCCAGCCAGGTTTTCCACTGCTGCTGGGTGAGAGAAGGATGCAGCTGGGGCCAAACCTCTCTCCCGGCTTGGTCCCTCCTCTCCAGGCTGCAGAGCTCGCCACGGCAGGGCTGGTGCTAATGAAGATTTCCTGGAGCGCTTGCTTAGCAGAAAATGATTGGTTACACCCGAGCTCGTAATTAAAAAAAAAAAAAAAAAAAAAAAA
>NW_015090907.1:821330-888996 GCF_001431845.1 Calidris pugnax
CTCAGCTTGGAGACCCCGGCTCTTTGCACAACAGCAAAGCCCCCCTCACAAGGGGGATGGACGCCCGGAAAACCCAGCGCCAGCCAGGTTTTCCACCACTGCTGGGTGAGAGAAGGATGCAGCTGGGGCCAAACCTCTCTCCCAGCTTGGTCCCTCCTCTCCAGGCTGCAGAGCTCGCCACGGCAGGGCTGGTGCTAATGAAGATTTCCTGGAGCGCTTGCTTAGCAGAAAATGATTGGTTACACCCGAGCTCGTAATTAAAAAAAAAAAAAAAAAAAAAAAAAGAGAGCGAGTGCACTAATGGGTATTTATTTGACTGTTACCTTGTCATGTATTTATCGATGCAGATAAATTCAAAATCATTAAATGCTTTACGGGGCCTGACAATTTACAGCCCCTGTCAGGGCTCCGGGCCCTGCCTCTGCGGCGCTGGAGCAGCGCAGTGTGGCGCCACGGACGCGGCTGGGACGGATCCTGCTCGGCACAGGGTCAGGAGCCAGCGGGGGCACGCGGAGTCGGGGGTCCAGCACCCTGAGATGGAGCATGACATGTAAAAAAGCCACTGGGGAGATGCTGTGTCACGGTCTCTGCTCCGCAGGGATGTGTGGCCACAGCGACAGGTCTCTGCTTTGGGCTGGAAGCGCAGCCTGGGTGTGATGGGCACCGCCGGGGCTATGTGGTGGGTAGATGGTGGTTTGAGCTCCTGGCATGATTCACTGGATCCCCACAGTCCCCACCCCTAGCTCGGACACCCTTGTGTGGATGACATCCCCAGGCAGGCAGAGCTGGAGATGTCCCAGGGGCAAAATGGGCTGAAATTATTTGTTATCTCTGTGTGCAAGTGGAAACCTCCAGCCAAGCACCCAGGAGCTGCCTGGCATTGCTCCAAGGTCAAATATGAGCCAACATGGCCACAGCACAGGGGAACTCTCCCTCTGCCTTCTTACACCCAGGAGCTGCCTGGCATTGCTCTGAGGTCAAATATGAGCCAACATGGCTACAACACGGGGGAACTCTCCCTCTGCCTTCTTCCTTGGAGTGGAAACCCCTTTCAACGCCTCCCATCACAGAGCCAGTGAAGACAGCAGAGGATGAAGGAAGGATGAACAGTTTTCTCGGCTCTGTAACAAGCAGCAGGGGCAGCCCAGAGTAGCCACAAATCCCAGGAGAGCATCTCTCTGGAGACTTATCAGGTGTGCAGGGGGAGACAGGGGCATCTCTCGACTCAGTGTTCGCATAGCAACAAGGCCCTGTCTTCATGCTGATTATACAGCCCCTAATTACCTTATTATTCTCATTAGCCAAGGCAAGGAGCCCCACTCCTTTCAACGCACCCACAGGCAGCCTGGGCCCCGGCCTGAGCGTGGCCATTTCAGGTTTTATAGACCCATCAGGGCTCATGTGTGGCAGCACCTGAGCCACCACAACCTCCTGCCCCATAGCTCCAGCTCCATCATTCACACCCAGAGCTTGCACCCATGGGCACAGCCTCATCCGCCTGTGTAGACACGGGTGTGTGTGGCAAGTGTGTGTGCACCCCTGTGCACGCGTTCTCTGTGTGCACCCATGTGCATGGTGCAGCAGCTCTCCCCCTGTGTCCCTTGGGATTCCTCAGGGAGATGTGTTCCCCAGGGAAGTGATGCTCACCCTGTAGAGCAGCTGTTCCCCCTGGATCCCTGCAGCTCGGAGCGGAGTAAGCAGCATCAGCCCTGGTCTGGGGCAGGGATACAGCCACTGCGACACCCGTCCTGCCTGCTGCCAGGCCACAGCATTCCCGTGTCCCAAACCTGTTGCTGGGACTGGGTCCAACCAGCATCGTTTCCAACGCAGATGTGGCACCTGCCTCTCCCCCAGCTCTGTCCTGCACCTGAGCCTGGCATGCCAGGAGGGTCTCCCTGCACTCAGACCTGCTTCTCATGGCAGCAGGGCCCTGCCAGGGGGAACGTCTTCATCTTGCTCTGCCATCCCTCCCCGTGGGGAGCTGTCAGGCCGGCGTTGGCAGGGGGGTGAGCACAGCTGGCGCTGCTGGGGGCTGGCCCCAGGCACAGCTGGGGGAAACCTCTGTCTGAGCACCCTGCCCAGAGCCCACGGAGCAGGGCCTGGCTGCCCCCACTGTCTGCAGGCAGCCTGGGAGGCAGGAGAAGAGCATCCCCCCTGCCCACTGGAGCAGTGCAGGGGGCTCCATGCTGGGTGTTACCCCCAGGACCAGAGCCCTGGGTAGATCCAGACCAGACAGGGTTGGGGGGGAGCATCCTCCCAGCACCCACAGTGGTGCTGCACCAGCCAGATGCTTTGTGGGCTTGGAGAAAGGCTCTGCGAGAGCCGCTCTCATTGTGCTCGGAGCCGGCAGCACGGCAGCTTGGGCAGCAGCATTGTTCGGGAGAGAAAAGGCAAGAACTGGGGCTGTGCATAAGTAGGTCACATGCGAGGCTGGAGACAAGGCCATGGGCACGGATTATAAACGCAAGAGGGAGAAGAGAGGGGAGAGGGGGGCTGGGGATGTCTGGGGGTGGACGGTGAGAGAGCAGGGGGTCTCACAGACAGACAGATGTGTAGGGCCACGTCCTTACCCGCTGCGTGAAGACACAGCGGTCTCTCTGCTGTATTTCTTGCCATCAGCAGCATCCTAACTTTTCCCTCCATCACAGCCCTTGCAGCACGAGAGACAAAGTCCTGTCCTGACCTCCTTGCCCAACACAGCCCAATATCAGAGCTCTTGCCTGCTGGGATCTGTGTGGGGAGGATGCTCACAGCTCTGCAGCCTCTAGCTGTTCTCGCTGCTGGGCGCATTAACAGTCTTTATCCTCATGACAGCCACAAGTCATAAAATTTTACTGCGACACAGAGTTGCACCGGGGCTGGGGGGCAGAGAAGCAGCTCAGCCACCACAATTATGGGGAAACACATCCTTCCCTCACTGGGCAGCCCTTGTGCCCCCATGTCAGGCTGGGGAGGGCAGGGTGACCCCCAAGTCACCCCATCACGGTGGGAGTGCACCCAGGATTTCCCTCCCTCCCCATCCCAGGGCAACCATGGAGCTACAGGTGGGTAATGGGCAATGAGGGCAGCATCGTCACACAGGACCCACGCCAGAAACACCCCATCTGACAGCAGGGTCAGAGAAATGCTCCCCTGCTGCCTCCCATGGCAGCACCTGATGCTTCAGCACATGGTTAAACCCTGCATCCCGCAACTTAGTGGGTTGTGAAATGCAGAACACAGGCGGAAAATGCCTTCCTGGCCCCTGCGGTGATCAGCTGGTGCCCCTAGGCAGGAGGTGCAATTAACCTTCTCTTGACAAGAATAACTACCAATGTTATTATTGATCATAAAATTATCCAGCCCTTTTCAAGCCCCAGCCACAGGACTGGAGTGGAGGTGCCATGGCGTGGGAACAGAGCGTGCAGGAAGGGAGATGCAGCATTTGCAGCCCCCCAGCAGGCTCCTGGTGCATGTGGAGGAGCACTGGGAGACATCTCCACAAACCTCTCACCTTCACACCCTCACTTGCTGCGGCTCCCCACAGCTTGCAATGGTCCAGCCCAGGATGATGCGTGAGCTGAGGCACGTTAAAAAGACAGTAGGAATTAGGAAATGGCCAAAAGGACTCTTGACAAAGCTTAAAATTGAATATGAAACAAAGTAAAGCCACAAAGTCAGGACATGAAAAAAATCCCTGGTCTAATCCACTGCTTCAACTGTTGGGCAGCACAGCGCAAAGGAGAGGTGAGGCTTCGTGTTTCAGAAGCTGCACTTGATTCCAGGTTGTGCCCCAGGCATGGCAGTGAATCACGGATAAATGGGAAGTTTATCTCATCCCTTACACGGATGTGAACTAGGGACAGGTCACTTCGGGGTCAATCACGTTGGCCAATCCTCACCATTCCCAGCCCCACACAAGCCCCCGCGTGCTGGAGCCCGGGAGGGTCTGGTCACCCCAGACATCCCAGGGGATGTAACAAGGATGGGGTGTTGTTCTTTGGCATCTGGAGTGAAACCACTGCAATTACACCGCTGTGGAATTGTCAAAACAGCAGTCACTCACTGAGTGACTTCTGCAGAAGGGAAACCTGGGGAAAATCTTTCCCTTTTTTGTAAGAGAACCCAGGAAACTGGAAATTCTCAGGGTAAAAAATGTTTCTGGTCTTGGTTAGTAAAATCAGGCTTTGGCTGCTGGAAAGCCAGGCATTTTCACCATCTTCTGTCCTGACAGCTTTTGTTTGGGGTTTTTCATTTATGAAATGAAAGGGGTTGGCAGGGAGGGGGGAATCTGATGGCAACGCAGGGAAAAGGGAGAAAAAAATAAGATTTCCTCACAAAATTTGGAATGGAAAATAACCAGAGACATTTTTTTTTTCTCTTTTTTTACCTGCCTCCTTTCAGCCTCCCTGCTGGAGGGAGCTACCATGGCCTCAAACCCTGCACCCCGCATACGGGGGCTTGTCCGTGGGGCAGAGCATGGGGGGGGGATGCCCTGCGCTCCCACCCCTCTCTCCCCGCGGAGCCGGGGCTGGCGGTGGCTGCCAGCAATAACCCAGATTCCAGGGGCGTCACGCTGCCGTGGCTGCTAAATTGGCAGCGTGTAAGAGGCATGTCACCTGGGTGACAGGGTGTCTCTGACTGCGGGAGTGTTTGAATACACGGCGCCGTGTGCTAAATACTCCCATCATTACAACTGAGCTGGAGAGAGGGAGTGGGGGAGTTCCCTGCGGTACTCGGAGCAGGGATGGAGGGCGGATTTGCAGCGTGCAGGGGGCAGTGAGCATCGCCCACGATGGTGGCCAGTGCCCTGCTGTCCCTGTCCCCAAGCCCCCTGGAAGCAGAGAGCAGACAGCATCCCTTGCTGCATGGAGGTCGGGCATCTCTCCAGGAGCGTGCCCTTGCTCTCTCGACCGTCGCCAAACTCCCGGAGGCTGGTGGAAGAGATAGTTATCTTCTGCTGAGGGCAAATGAGGGAGCAATTAATCGCCCCCTTTCTTTAGAAATAACTGAGAAACCACAGACCGAGGCTGGAGTCAGAGCCAGGCCGTGCGGTCAGAGGGGTTTCCCTGGGGGAAGGCAGACGGGAGGCAGCAGGAGCCGTGTGCCTCTGCGAGTCAGACACAGCCCGAGAAGGTAGTGGGGAAGCCAAGGAGACAGCCACAAGCGCCCTGGTAACCTGCCCCTGGGGATGGCACTTTGGGCAGCACAGTGGAGGCTGGGGCTTATTATGGAGAAGCTGCTTCCCACCGCCTCAGCCCCTCGCAACAAAAAACCCCACCTTTTGCATGAGAGCCCTTTCCTCTCTGTGGGACAAGAAGCCAGTGAAGGTCCACACTGGGTGGGAAGGGTGGTGCTGGGTGGGCTCTGCAGTCAGTGGCTGATGGTGAACATCATGGGTGCACAAACCATGTGGGCCCCTCCGTGCACACCTTCAGCAGAGGCAGGGAAGCTCCACCATGTGTGAAAGCACCAGTGTCGGTAGCACCAGCCCAGTCCTGCCTCTTCTTGAGAGGAACAGCACCCACCGCTCCCCTTCTCCTCTCTCACACCCAAACTCATTCAAGCCACTTGCGGAGGCCCTTCCCCACCCTCCCTGCTGAAAGGTGGTCATTCATCCTGCTTGTGAAGACCTCCCTGCAGTGGATCCATTGCAGCTCCCTCCTCTCTGCCAGGTAGATGTGAGCTCTCACCAGCACAAGAGTCCAGCCCTCAGTCCCTCACACGTCTTCCTGGTCCCATTGCACACAGGCAGATGGTTTGCCCAGGTCAGATAAGTGACCCACGTTGCAGGACAGAAGATCTGCAGGTCTGCAGTGGGACAGGCTGTGGCATCCCAGCTGGCCAGAAGCCCCTCGTTGCAGCAGCACCATCAAAGCAGGTAATTTGTGTTCTGAGCAGCCAGGTTTCCAGGCTCAGTGTTGCTGCTGCTGGACAACAGGCCATTTCCATGTGTGAGGAGGTGGCTTCAACCATGCTCTGCTGGATCTGAAAAACATTGGCTACATCCTGGGTCTCTTTCTCCTCCAGCCCATCTCCCAGGCTGTAGCTGTCGGAGAGAGAGAGACCAAGCAAGAGGCTCACAGATGTGTATTCTGCTCATTGCTCACAAATACTAATGGCCCAGAGTTATTAATATTGCCACTGTAGTCATATCTGGGTAATTACTGCCATTAACCACCAGCAGAACTATTGAGTTCCCCTAATCAGTGCATTATAATAATTGGGACCAAGTGTTTTATAGATCCGGACACTAATTCCTTCCTCACACCTCTCCCTCCCTGGGAGCTGCTCCCCGCTGCTTGGCTGCAGCCGTCCCCAGCCAGGGGGCTGTTCCCTGTCCCCGGCTGCTGGGAAGCTCCTGTGACCCACAGGCTGTGGGGTGGCTGACAGCTTGTGCAGGGATGTCCCATGCGTCTCTCCGATGGGAAATCATGGCCATGGAAGACTTGGGAGTGTTTGTGTTCCCTGCTCTGGGCTTGGGCTGTCTCTCACAGAGCCATGGGGCTGTGAAAGTGGAGGTGGGTCTGCAAGCAGGGCTTGCAGGAATGGAGGTGGGTCCAGGACCTGCATGAGTGGTCCAGCAGTACCGCAGCTCCCCGGTATGGGGAGGCAGCAGGGCTGGAGGGAGTGCTTTGGCTGTTCTTGTTCTGCGGGGACAGAAATCTGGTGTGGGTGAAATTAATTGCACAGTCTGCTATTTACACCGATTTCCTCTTGCTCTGGAAAGCTCTTCGCTACTGCAGCCATCTGGACCTTGGAGCCCAAACCCCCCTTGGCCCAGAGCTCTTCAGGTAGTGATTCAACGGGTTGCATCAGACGAGCATCTTCTCCTCCACGCTCCCGGATGCTGCCTCCGCATCGCTGCTGCCCGGCTCCAGCGCTGGAAGGAGGGCTCCTGCCTTGCCCAGTGTTTCGGGAGGGAGGTCAACTGGGGCCACCTCCTTTCCCAGCTCTCCTTTCTCCAAGCACCAGCAAGCCCTCGTCCTACCCAAGTGGTGCCTGGGGCAGGCAGAGCCAGGCTGGCTCCAAAATCGGCAGAGTGGTGTCTGTCCTTTGGGCCAGATCGGGGGGGACAGAGCCAGTCCCCAACTGAACGCTGACAGGGAGGGCTGGCGTCTGTGGGCAGTGCAAGTCTGCAGCCCCCCCAAGACACCTTTGTCCCTGGCCGGAGTAGGGCAACAGATCTGTGACTCGTTCGTGACTGGGAAAGCAGAACCATATGTAATTTAGAGCCAGCCTGCAAACAAATATCCATGGAAATGCTAATAAATCAAAAAATCAGGGGGGGTAATTCTTGGGGGGTGGGGTGGGGGTTAAACAAAAGGTTTTGTTGTGACCAACCCAATGCATTTTCTTCCAACCACAACCATTTCACAGATTTTTTTTTTGATGTTTTGAAAAATAAAATTAAGGGAAACTTTGAAACAAAGTCATTTGGAAGAGAAAAAAAAATCAAAACATTTCACTCTGAAAATGCTGAAATGAAATGTTTTGATCTTTTGGGTTTTTTTTTCCTCCAAACAAACCGTTCAGCAGAATTGACATACTCTTCCAGAACCTTTTGGTGTTGTCAAATCGGAATATTATTTTTTTATTTTTTTCATAAAAAAAACCCAAAAAAATAATAAAAAAACAGCCTCTCAGCTGTAACCAGCCAGAGAGGCAAGTTCCCAGTAGGAGAAGAGATGTGCTGTATCCTCGGTGGGAGCTCCCTGGTGTTTTTGGGGGGACCCTCCTGGGTGTCCCTCCATGTGGCTGTGAATCCTGGGGGAGAGCAGTTCACCCCTGTGGAGCAGAGATAACACAGGAGCCGCTCTGGAGAGCAAAGCTCATCGTCCTGTGCTGTCATCCCCGAGGGGACACAAGGGGATGAGGGACAGCAATAGGGAACGCGTGGCCTCGTCACCCCAGGAGGGGTGATCCAGGTGAGAGCCACTCCCCTGGTCCCCCGGGATCCGGCAGGTGAGAGAACAGAGCGATGCAATCAATAGCGCTAATTGCAAAGGCAATGTCTAGCAGAAATAAGATGGTTATTCTGCATCGCTGGACAGTCTTACAATCAAATCGTCCACACACAATTAGCTGAGCAGGAGAAAAAGGAATTAGGTTTCTAATTATTCTGCTGGCGAAAGGCGTTTCAGAGCACTTGAAGGACTGGAGGAGGGAGAGGTTTGCGTCTTTGCCGGGCTGCAGGAGCTGCAGTCCCTGCTGTCATTCCCAGAGGGTTAGCCAAGCCAGGGAACGGGGACTGCAGCTGGGAAGTACAGACGGCTTCTTGGGAGGCTTTGGCCAGTGCTTATTTTTCACGGCTGAGTTATTTATTTCTTTTATTCAGCCGCCTGCACGACTGAGCAGGCAGCGCTCTCTGCTTCTCTCCAGGCGCTCACACGCTGGCAGCGTCCTCCCGCAGACCCTTGGGCATCTCCCTGCCCCATCCTGGAGAGAGGACATCTCCCACCCATCGCCCACCCTGACGAGAGGCCACCTGCATCCCCCAGCACTCTCTTGACAGCACCGTCCCCGGGTATCGAGCAATGGGGCAGGCAAACAGGACCCCAGCTCCTGGCCCTGAACCCCCACCCTGCGACTCCTGGAGCCCACGTCCTGCCAGACGGCGCGTTGAGAAAGACGGGGGAGGGAGCACTAGGATTTTTCTGTTTGTTATTAACGCTGGTGTTGACTCACACTGGTGGGTGTCGTACGACTCAAGGGAGTCTCCTGATGCTGCAGCTCCTGGGGCTGTATCGTGAGGACAACGGGAAGTCCTCCCGCCTCTGCTGCCTCAGCTGACAGGGACCAGCCATGACATCCCTGGTGCCTATGGGGTCCAGCTGGTTTGGAGGGTGGTTGTGGACCATAGAGGTCCTTACAGCACTCCAAGGTGGTGGTTGCCCTCCATTTGCATTCTCATTCAGCAAGTGGGTAAGGTGTAGCTGCAGCATCCCAAGAGGGCCATAACCCTCCTGCAGTTGTAACATCTGATGGCAACACACTGCCCTTGTGCAGCAGAAGCTGTGGGCTGGCGGAAAAGACCTGCTAGCTTTTGGTACCCACCAGTGCAGAGAGCAAGGACATCTGAGAGCAGTTTCCTTTTCTGCCATCTCTCAGCACAAGTCCATCATCCAGCTGCTGATCACTGCAGAGAGGAGGGTTCTGAGTGGTGCTGAGGGGACTTCCTGAGGGGTTTTCCCCATCTGCTTCTCCACATCTCCTCAGCCTGTTGGAGAGTGCTGGGCTCGAGCACCCTGGCGCTGCCAGGAGAGCAGGGCTGGCTGTGAGCAGGGTGCAGCTCAGCAGGGCACCCCGAAGGGACCTTTCTCTCCTGACACCACTGGCACTTCTGGATCCAGCATCCTTATGGGGACAGAGATAACTCCAGCCACTCTCCTTTGGGATGCCGCAGAGAGGAGAGCCACCAGCATCTCTTTCCTTTCCAGCATCAGGAACAGTGAAGGGGGGCATGTTGCTGCCTGGGACCCCCGGGCAGGACCTGCTATTGGAGCTGGAGCATCAGTCATCTGCAGACCAAGCTGTCTTGCTATCTCCTGCCTCCCAACTGGAGAGGTGTTGTCCCAGGGGGAAGACCTGGAGTAGCCAGCAGCAAAATGTCAGCAGACAGATTTAGTGGTCAGGGGACCTCCTGCTTCTCCTGCCCCTCTGAGAGTAGCTGGTCCCTGCTGTACTCTGGAGCTGAACACTTCCAGATGAGCAGCCTAATTGTAGAAAAAAAGGAATCATAGAATGGTTAGAGTTGGAAGGGACCTTAAAGATCATCAAGTTCCATCAAGCAGGGACACCTCCCACAAGACCAGGTTGCTCAAAGCCCCCTCCAACCTGGCCTTGAACACTTCCAGGGATGGGGCAGCTACAGCTTCTCTGGGCAACCTGTTCCAGTGTCTCACCACCTTCACAGTAAAGAATTTCTTTCTGGTATCTAATCTAAATCTCCCCTCTTCCAATTTAAAACCATTACACTTTGTCCTGTCACCTCAGAGAGTGCATGGCTGCTGGTCAGCACATTCACACTGTCCAGTTTGGGTTTGGTGGAGGCCACTATGGTTTTTTTCTCAAGTAGAGGCTGGATGTCCTGCATCCTGACCAGGAACCACAGCTCAGACCTGTCTCCATGCTGCCTGTGCTGGGGCTGGTGGGCAGGGGCAGCGGGGCGGTGGTGTGGGCGGCATGGCGAGGGGTCCCTGCCTGCCACCGCGGGGACCAGCGCAGCCTCGTCTGGCGCTTTCGACAGGATCAGCCCCAGGTGCCGAGGCTGCCATGGGAGTGCAGCCAAATATAGCCCCATGTATGTATATGCTCATGCACACACACACACACACACACATCTGTGACTCCCCTTCGCCTCTGAGTCACCAGTGTTAGAAACCTTCTCTGCCAAGAGTCTTCTCAGAAATATTCCCCCCCCCTCCCCGCCTCTGTTGCTCCCTCTCTCTCTTGCATACGGGCTAATTTTATCTTCTGTCTTTCATCTACCACTCCTGACAAAAAAGAAATTTTCACAGATTTTGCTAGTGCTCACCAGCTCTAAAAGCTTTCATCTCCCTCCGACGATGAGTGCATGTCATCTGCTCGCTCCAAATTACAGCGGAGGCCTTCACACTCAATCGGAGCATTTTCTGCCTAATTTCCCAGGCAGCAAGATTAAGTGTGGGCTCAAGGCTTCTCTGGCGTGATCCGCAGAGCAACCCGCCTCCCGACTCCCAGGGCTGGCCCCGGGGAAGCCAGGAGCACACCTCGCCCTGCCTTCTCCAGTGCACAGTATGAAAGAAGACGTGGAAAAGTGGTATCCCCAGAAGGCAATTCCTGACCCCGCGTGCCGGAGGGGGATGCCCGAGCAGGGGGGTCTGCCATCGTGCGCAGAGCCCTAAGGTCTGCCTGTCCAAACGAGGTGCGAGAGCAGCTCTGAGCGCTGCTGGTTCAGAAATTCTCTCTGCACCAAACCCACCCTGGCAGAGGCTGGTGCAAGTCCCGGAGGAAACAGCAGATTTTCTGTTCAAGGCTCAGGATTTCTTCAGCAGCAGCAGCGAGAGGGGAGTGGCAGATGAAAGGTATGCTCCCCACTGTCATCACTGGAGGGTTTTCACAGGGCACAGCTGGATAAGCAGGTCCCAGGTGGGAGCTAAGAGCCACCCTGCCCTCACGGCAGAATCCCCTCCCTTCATCTCCTCTCTGCAAGGCTTTATCCAGAAGGACTTGGGCTGGAGACAGGATGGACTGGGAAAGCAGAGCCCGAGCAGGGATCACCCAGTACCCAGGGCATCATTGTGGGTCCCTAAATCCCGCCAGCTCTTTCCCACTTCTAGCAGTCATCCCACACTGGCAGTCCCTGCAAAGAGCCCCCAGTGCTCCCTCCTGCATGGCAGAGCATCTCCCCAGTGAGGGCAGAGTGGTGGCCCAGGACTGGGCTCCCCTGGCAAAGCCAACTGTCCCTGGGCAGCAGGGCAGGCAGCTCACACGGTCCCTGCGACCCACCATCAAGCAGGAAGGATGCTGTGGTCAGCAGGCTGTGTGGGTTTGGGGGGCATTGGTCAATGTTTACAACACAGGAAGATGTGCCAAGATCTTATCATAACAAAATTGCACTGGGGCACTGGCTGCAGGAGTGACTGAGGACCAGGAGGACTAAGAAGAGCTTTTCCCCTCTGCATGCAGCCATCTGCACATGGCCAAGGTCTGACTTTCAACCCAAGGTCTGTCTTTTCTCCCTGTGTCCCCGTGGTCCAGTGTCTGAATTTGGGCATCCCATTGCAGTGCCAGGGCACTTCAGCTCCCCACCTCCCTGCCTCTCCCAGCACTCCCTGCCCAGTCAGGTGAAACTGAGGTGAAACTATTAATTTCTTTTTTGCAACCTCCCCTCCATTCAGCTGTGCCATTGGCAAAGCAACATCTATCACAGACAGGGGGTTTGGCCCAAATCCCCTTTTTCTGACACAGCCAGTTTTGACAGTGGTTTCCAGGCCATTGATGTTGTCTCTTGAGTGTTTTGCAGCCACATCTCAGCTCTGGTTACTGCCAGGGTGAGAGCTGTGGTGTCCACACCAGGACATGCCAGCTTCATCCCAACTTCTCCCGGGGTGGGCTCTCAATAGGTCACAGTCCTGGGCTACCACCCGATCATGGTGGTGGAATCACACGTTCTTCCTTAAAAGTGATCCTATTTTTGGGCAAGGCCAAAACCCAGCATAGGGATGTCGGGTGACATGGTCGCGTAGCTCCAGCCCAGGGACAGCCCAGCCTACTGCCCAGCCTAACCACGCACAACCCTTCATCCTGCCCCATGGCTGAGGTAGTCTGATCCCATCCCTTTTAGGATTTCAAATCGCATCCACTCCCTCAGCATATCTATGAGGCTGCAAGAGAAGTGGTGGGTGCTGGGATGAGGGCACACCCCCAGTGCAGACCCAGGACCACCAGGCAAGGAGCCCTCTCCCACCAGCAGCTCCTCCCTCGGCTCCCTGGCAGGCAGAGCACGAGCTGAGATGGAGTGAGGTGCAGACGGTACGATTAGCTCTGCTCAAAAAGGTCAAAACACTTATCAGACATGAACGGCAAAGCTAAAAATACACTCGGCACCTCCCTGGTAATTCTCTCCCGGGGAAGTGACAGCCGTGGCTGGTGGGGAAGGGGGTGTGGGATCTGAACAGGGCTGCTGCGCTCATGGATGGGTGCCTGGATCAGCAAGGGGGGCCTTCCCCCTTCTCCCACCCCTCTGCGTCTAGGGAAGGGCAGGGTGACACCGACACCAGAGGCGTTAGAGATGCTCTGACGGCAAATGGGATGGGTGGGATAAAGCAGGAGCGGGCTGATGCTGCAGCCTGGAAAGCCAGGCTGAAAGTCAGGCTGTGGAGGAGGTGGGGGGGAAACTGCACCGAAGCTGAGACATCAGGGACCAGCAGGACAGAGGGAAGAGCAAGGAGGTAACAAGATGCCATGGGTGATACGGGCAGGGAGCTGGAGACAGAAGACACGCTCTCTTAGCAAAGAGCCAGTGTGATTACCCCCCCCACAGCCTGTGGCTCTTGCCCTCAGGGACCCCTTGCAGACAGCAGGCTGCAGGACCTTCAGAGTGCATTTTCCCGTGGTGCTCCTGGTCACACTCAGCCAGGCAGGAGACATACCCTATGGCCATATGTCTGGGACGACACGTGGCACACACTCTCCAGGCACTGCAGTCCAGCCGGGGAATGAGCACTCATGCATCCAAGAGAATGTCAGAGTTTTCCACCACCTCCTGGGGACAAAGCTCCCAGAGAAGGGGTGACTTTCACCACTAGGACCTCCTTACCTGCCTTGATAGAGGCATTGTCTGCCCCAAGCCCCTCAGATATGTGGTTTGGTGCTTTCCATCTGTGAGAAACCAACAGGACCAGGACATAACACCATCATGGTGCAACAAACCCATCTGCTAATGCCTCTGGAGCTGCTCTGCCCCTACAGCTCTCAAAGCTGAGATGGTAAATTCTCAACGATGTTGCAACCCTTGGTCCTATTTTTCACTTGAGGTAGGAGCGTCTTTGTTCACCTCCTCTGTGACCCCAATGTGCCTCTTCGAGCACAGCTCTTTCCACCTCAGCTCCTCCCTCAGCCCAGAATGAATGGCTCCTCTGAGCACCTTGGGCAACTTAGCCTCCCAGTCCCTGCAAAGAGGGTGTGCAACCTAATGGCCTCTTGGACAAAATTCAGTTGTGTCTCTTGGATTTTGTATTTAAGGTTTTTTTTGCTGGCAGAGGCTGAGAAGAGGCAGTGTAAGCTGTGGTCAGAGGGCTCTGGGGTTGCTCTGGGCTAGCATGCTACTCCCTGGCTCCTGTGGTCACAGAGAGCCCAGCCCAAGACCCGAGGCCATCCCTCCACCGTGGATTCCCATGCTGGAGATGCCTTGGGTGGGACTGAGAGATGAGAAAGTGGTACTTTCCAACCAAAATTGTTCCAGCCCAACGTGTGGGAATACACAGCGTGGGAAAGCTGTGGGACACCGGTGTGACACTGAGGACAGGGACCCGGCCGGGATGTGAGCAACTTCCCCGCATGAATCAGGGCTGCACCAGCACAGTCTGCGGTGACAGTGAGGAGAAATGACAGTGCCAATTTGCAGCAGGGCTCCTGAATGCTGTCACTGCCAATCGCTGTCACCACAAAGCCTCACCTGGGCGATGGTTAAGCTCCTGGTCTCCTCGTCTCATTAGGAACGGTTACCATCATTATCACTGCACTTACTCCCGTAACTGTGTGGGCAAACACTCGCCCCACAGCAGCCAGTGCTGCCCCTGCAGGGACGAGACACTGGAGGAGAGGAGTTGTGTGCCACAGGATCTCTAGCCATCTCAGGATTTCCTGGGATTCTCAGGTGGCCGGGACCAGCCCCAACAGCTCTTTGCTGCCCTGGGCTACAGTGCAGTGAAATAGGGCCAGCTGCCCCCACCAAGGTGGGCAGTCACTCCACTCTCCTCCACCTGGCACCCAGTGCATCCGTTCCTCTGGTGCACAGCCTGGATTAACCCTGTGGATCAACGTGTTTCTCCTGGAGAATGGTGCAGCCTGCCTCCACGTTCTGCTGACATGGGGCTACCTCGTGGCCCTGCCAGCCACACCTGGGCTGCCATGTCCCTGCCAGTGTGTCCTGTCCAGCTGCAGACTTGCAGCTGGGAGATGGGCATCGCTGTTCCCTGCTCCATCGGGTGTTGCCATCTCCTGGGAGCTGTGGAGCCCTGATCATTCCCGGGACAGGAGGGGCTGGGACAGGCACTCCCTGGGGACCTGAAGGCAGCCCCCAAGCCCTGCTGTCCCCAGGGACTGGTTCTTGTGTCCTTGTGCCCTAGAATAGATCTTGTTCCCTCTTACAGCCACCGCTCTCCTTGTGCCCTGGTTGTGCAGGGGACACAAGGACTCCACTGTGTCAGCCCTCTGCTTGTCTCCAGGGAGAAAAGCAGGAGGGAAGAGGCGCTCACTGCCTCACCTCCGCTCTACCCTTCCTTCAGGCAAGGGCTTTTAATTTCCTTTCAGGGCCAGAGCAGCAAACACTAAATGATGTCAGATCCCTCGGTGCAAAGCCAGGGGATCCCCCAGGCTCTGGTTAAGCCCTGTTTGAGTGACAGCCCGGTACCTGCAGGTCAGAGACCTCCCCAGTGCTGCTGACAGCTCTGCTAAAAGCTCTTTGTTCCTCAACCCCTAAGGCCCCGCTAAGTGGCGAAAAGCACAGAGAGCATCTGTGGAGCCCACGAAGAGGGCGTCCCAGTGGAGAGATGCTCTCTGGGCTGTTTTCCCTGCTCCTCCAAGCAGTGATGGGCCATGGGCAGCGTCCTGGCTCACCCTGCTTTCTTGGTGGGGCGCTGGGTCAATCCACAAGTAGGTTGAACCCTTAGATCAGAAGGCTGGCTCCTCTCCCATGGGTGCCATGCTTTCCATGGATGAGGGTGCAGAAGGGATGGTGCTGTCACTGCCAGCAGTCCCTGCCATCCCTCACCCCATCCCAGTTTCCCCAACCCCCTACACCTCTCCCATTAGCTCCCTGCAGACAAAACCTGTTGATTAGGGATTTGAACGCTACAGTTTGCTCTCTGTAGTCACCTGCCTGGTGCCACCCCTCATGGAAAGGCCACTGGAGAGCAGGTGTGATTAGTCACCAAACCAGGGCTCCTTTGGTGGGCGCCTACACCTTTAAATCAGGGAGAAAAAAAAAGAAAAAAGAAAAAAAAAAAGAAAATCCTTCGCCTAGAGGGCAGTGGAACAATTTTGACTTTAAAAAGAGAGCGAGACAGAGAGAGCGAAGTGAGCGTTAACAACTCCTGATCCAGTCCCTGGGCATTCATTAATGTTTCATGGCGCTTTCAATTATTGCCTCCTCTGCCACTGCCGTCATCTGTCTCTTCAAATCGACGGTATAATAACCACTCAAGCAGAAATCCACTCTGCTGTCTGCCCACCGCTCCCCTCCCAGCCTCCGCAACTCCCTCTCTCCAAGCTTTTCATCTGCGCCTGGAACAGCTCACCCTGGAATTGCCTTTGCCCCTTCCCTGCACGTTGTAGGTGGCCCTGGCCAGGGACAGCGCTGGGACTGGGGGGGGGCCTCCTCTGCCACTGCCGTCATCTGTCTCTTCAAATCGACGGTATAATAACCACTCAAGCAGAAATCCACTCTGCTGTCTGCCCACCGCTCCCCTCCCAGCCTCCGCAACTCCCTCTCTCCAAGCTTTTCATCTGCGCCTGGAACAGCTCACCCTGGAATTGCCTTTGCCCCTTCCCTGCACGTTGTAGGTGGCCCTGGCCAGGGGCAGCGCTGGGACTGGGGGGGGGGGGGTTACACAGGAGGCCAGGGGATGTGTCAGACCCCACTGTTTTGGAGTCAGGCTTTTATCAAGCAGATCCCACCTCACACTGAGGGGTTCATGTGGCTGGCTTGGACATAGCGGGGGTTCTGACACCCTGACCTGAGTGTCTGAGCCCCCCAGCCTGTGTGCTCCTCACAGCACCCACCCCACCTGTAGGTGAGGTGGTGAGGAGACGTGCAAGGGCGTGCAGGCACCATGTGTACCACACACTGCGCACACCCAGCCCCCTGCACCCCCCCACACACGTGAGCAAATCACCACGGAGCAACATGTCTCTGCCCACAAAGCTCCAGGGTCCAACCCCAGCACATCTTTGCACGCCAAGAGACGTGTCCCAAATCCCTCCCACCCCTGAAAACTGTCCCCATGTGGCTGCCTGAGCCCCTCCAGGACATGGGAGAGCCCCAAGGCAGGTGTGGGCTCCCTGGGTGCCCAACAGTGATGGAGGGGAGACTCTGGGAGCAGTGCTGGAGGGGGCTGGCAGGGACTAAGAATCCATGTCTGTCCATGCATTTCCCTGCAAGGTGTCCTGGCTCAGCCAGGGAAGGTCTGCAGGGGGTTGGAGATGGGTGAGGAGCAGCTGAAGCATCTACAACTTGTTGTGTGTCTCGCCCATCAGTGAAACCACAGAGCTCAGCCTTTCAGTGCCTGGATAGTCTCAGATCTGCCAGCCTCAAGGCTGCAAACCTTACACGAGCCACATAAATCTTACATTTGCCTTGCCCTGTCTTCAGTGCTGGCAAACACAGTGTCCCTGGGACTCAGCACCTCGGGGTGAAGGAGCCAGAGCCTTCAACTCAGGGCAAGGATCTCTGAAGGACCAAAAAGTGGGCTCCCAATTACTCTGCCCAGCATCTCCCAGTCTCTCTGGACACTGGGATGGGAAGAAGAGCTTGTGGCTTCCACCACAGACTGCAATGAACTCTGGGCACCCCATTTTCATGCCAGTGTTTCTGCTCAGGAAGACAAAAGCATTTTGCTTAGATGAAGTCATGCCCTTCAGTCCCACCCCTGCATTCACACCTCACCGAGGTGTTGGGACTGCACTTTTTAACATTTATTATTTTCTCAGAATGGAAACAGTGTTGAAATGTCAAAATTTCCAGTGGGACATTCCCTATTTAACTGTCCTCTCTGGGCTGGGATTTATTGCTGCCGACTGAATCACCTACATCTTGTTGCTATTACCATCAAGCGCTTCTCACTCCTGGGGTCCTCCCCAGCTCTGGTGTCCAAGTGCTCTCCAAGAGGAAGAGGATGCTCAGAGTCATACCAAGGCCACCTGAGAGATCTGGTGGCAGATGGGCATCTGGGGGCTGGTCAGTGTAAGGACAGAGCAGCACCCCACACCCCTTTTTGACCGTCTCAGTGGCCAAGCTCCTCTGGCTTGTTCTGCCATTTGTCCCCAGGACAGGTTTGCAACGTGGGCTCCCAGCCCCATCTCCTGCCACCAGCACTCCCAGTTGCTCCCAGTAGCTCCAGCTCTGCCTGCTGCAGGGAGACTGGGAACACAGAACCCCTTGCAAACCCTCACTGCTCCTCCTGTCCTCCCCTTGCCCCAGCGTCCCAATTTTCCTTTCAAATCTTGCTTCTGCCTTTCCTGGAACTCTTCTGGCTGGAGGAGCGCTGGAAGGAGAGGAGCGGGGACTTGGCCCCGAGTAGAGGCTGGACTCGTTGCGAGGTGCTGGGATGCACAGGAATGCCCCAGCAGGAGTTTTACTCTCTCTTTCCTTTCTCTGCCTCTTCTGAAGATATTTCGGAGTCCCTCTGATGGGAGCCAGATGTGTCCCAGATGTTTCTGCTCAGCAGAGTTCTGCCCTGCCTCCTGCACGCTCTTGAGGGCTGTGGGTGTGTTTTGGTGACGTTGCCGTGTCCTGGCTCATCACAGTGCTCCCACGCAGACCCATGGCTCACCTCCAGTGTGTGCAGAGCTGGGGGGGCTGCACCCACCTGCAGGGACAGGTGCTGGCACAGGAACACACGTGTGTACCCCGGCTGCACTTGTGCACATCTTTGCACGTGCTCTCACGTGACATGGGGAGCATTCGTGTCCATGCACACACACCTGGGTTTGCACCCCAGGCTCCTCGCAGGGTCATGGCAGGACGTGATGCTGAGCACAGGCAGATCCTGCGTGGGCAACCCAGCAGCTCCCACTCCAAGGTGGGAGCTCCACTGGTTTTCCAGCTCTGCTGGAGCTTTGCCTTCCTCCCACCAGTCACACCACAGCATGGTGGTATGTCCACCGAGGGCTGGCGTCACCCCCTTTTGGAGGTGCCAGCAAAACCATCCCTCTGGAGCCAGGCTGGAGAGCCGTGTCTCCCTCTCCCCAGCAGGGCCCTGCAGGACCTGAGCTCACTTCTCTTTCTCCACATGCTCCCAGCCCCAGTGCAATGACTAGGAACCAGAGGGGGCCAAAACCCCTGCCAGTGGCAGCCCCTGTGACATCTGGCATCTTCCACGGGGTGATTGGCCACAGACCCTTTCCTCCATCATTCAGCTGCCTCTGAGCTGCACCCAGCCCTCCCTCCCTCCGGACACACACCTGCACACAAGATGCACTGCAGTATTTCCCCTTGTGCTTCCCTCTGTGTGCCCTGGGAGGGGGATTGTAGGGGGACCAGCAACCACCCCCAGCCTGCTGCCAGCACCTCCAGTACTCACTGGGACAGGTCCTGCAGCCCTGGGCTTCCCTCCACCCTGCTGCAGAGCTGGGCTGGCTGGAGACGGGTGAGGATGGGGTCTGGTGGTCCCAGTGCATCAGAGTCCGTGATCCACAGGTGCTGGGGGCTGTGTCCTGGCTGGACCTGTGATGGAGCAGGAGGGAGGGCTCGATGCCCGGGATCCAGCCCTGCCATGGGCAGCACGCAGACCCAGGACCGGTCTCCTTGTTCAGGCTCCAGTTTTCTTTCCCATTTATGGACTTGTGTTGCGTTTCGCAGTTCATTGTGCAGCATAAATCTCAGCGATGCCGAGTGACATTTAAGAGCAGGCGGGTGGGGATGGAGGGAGGGGGGGACAGCAGGAGGTGGGGGAACGAACCCATCACATCCAGCCATGCTAAACCTCGGATGAACCTGAAGCAACCTGCCTGATCTGGGAGCTCTGAAGTGACCATCCACTTGCCAAGCCAAAGAGATGGTGCCAATGCCCAGGGGCATGTGGGAGGCCTGGGATGGGCATCCCAGCACAGTGCTGGGGGGTGGGGGGCTGGCATTGCCTCTCCCTCACTGTCCCCTCCTCCGTTTCTCCCCGCTCACGCTCCCCCTCTCCCTCCTAATCCCCACAAATGCTAAGATATTTAAATGTGGTATTTTCAAATCTAATCAGCGTTCCAAAGCTGTGCTGCCGCCACTCAAATTTAATTTGATCCATTTACCAGCTTTGTGGTGCATCTAATCAAAGAGAGGGAACAATTAGGTTAATGTCAGGGGTCACCTCGCAGCCTCCTGCGCCACTCAGCAACAGGAGGCATCTGCGGTGAGGCCGGCCCCGAGGAACAAAAGCAAGAGCCAGGGGTCTCTGGGGCCTGGGCTGGAGATGGCCATGGAGGTGGAGGGCGTCTCGGGTCATGAACATCACAGGGATGGCTCGGAGGGAGGCAGCCTGGCCAGGGCGGGTGGGATGCTCCATCCCTCTTCGCTTCAGCATGAGCAGAGACATGGTTTATGCTGGCCAGTCTTGCATGAGTGCAGACATCCTGCTCCAGCCATCTCTTGATCCATCAGTCCCTAGAAGAGGCCACCCTGTGATGTACTTGGCCTGGGACTATTACTGCGGGCCATTGCAGCTCGGTGACTCTTGACATGATAATCTGAATAATATGAGCTTTGTGTCTCTCTCAGTACCCACACCTGGGCACTGGTCAGGGTCAGTAGAGATTCGAGTAGCAAAACCTCAGCCAAACTATCTCCAAGTTTAACTAAAGTACCATGTCATGCACCACTCCAGGTCAGATGGGCCATCACGTTTGCCAGCTGGTTTATCTCTGTGCTCTTAAGTCATGCCAGGATCGGGCTCAGCCTCATTAGGGGAGCACTGGAAGGAGCAAGCGTTGTGGCATTTGCCCTTCTGGGGCAGTTTGTCTCTGCCAGTCTCCAGTTTGGTGCTGGAAAGCTCTGAAGTGCTGCATGTTCTGGGCCCACACACAGTCAGGAGGAGATGAAGATTAAAAATAAGGACATGGACCTGTTGGAGTGGGGCCAGAAGAAGCCATGGAGATGATCCCCTCTGCTGGAGCTGGAGCTCCTTTGCTGTGAGGACAGGCTGAGAGAGTTGGGTGGGTTCAGCCTGGAAAAGGGAAGGCTCCAGGAAGATTTTAGGGCCTTTTCCAGTACCTAAAGAGGGCTGGGGAGGGACTCTGGATCAGGGAGGGGAGCCACAGGAGGAGGGGGAAGGGTTTGACACTGAAAGAGTGGAGATTGAGATGAGATGTGGGGAAGAAATTCTTTAGTGTGAGGGTGGTGAGAGCCTGGCCCAGGTTGCCCCGAGAAGCTGTGGCTGCCCCATCCCTGGAGGGCTTCAAGGGCAGGTTGGAGGGGGCTTGGAGCAAGCTGGGCTGGTGAGAGATGTCCCTGCCCAGGGCAGGGGGTGGCACTGGGTGGGCTTTAAGGTCCCTTCTAATTCTATCCATTCCATAATTCTACGAATCTAAGTGTCTCTGGTGCTGCATTTTATACCCCCAATAATGTCAGAGCAAGGGATTCCTCCCTCCTCTTCCTCCCCATCTCCCTGCTGCTGCTCAGCACGCTTTGCCTTGCTCCTGATGGCTCAGCCCATCCCTCGCCCATGGAGACACCCAGCTGCCTGTGCTTGTTGGGCTCTGCTTAAGTCCCCCCCTCAGTCCCCAGACCCTGATCCAGCTGCAGGTTCTCTGTGACATGGGTGCGAGGGGCTGGATGAGGAGCAGGGGATGGTGAGGGGGACAGTGTCAGGCCAGCAGGACCACCAGCTGCAGCACCTGGAAAGGGAGAGAAAGAAAGGCAGGGGGAAAGAATAAACAAGCTTGGGGAAGATTTCTTGGCTTGTTTTGTGTTGTTTGGGTTTTTTTTTAATATAAACTTTGAAATACTCAAAAAAGAAGTGAAAGGGAGGCAGGTTTCGGGAGAGATGACACGTGTGATGCCTGCTGTCCCCACCTCCCTGCCACAGACCTGAGCCCAGAGGGACCCACACTGAAGTGGCAGCAGCTCAGGAGATGTCAGGTGGGTTTGGGGCATTCTAGGGGTGCAGGTGACACCCCAACACGTTTCTGCACCCACGGTCCTCACCGACAGCAGCTGATGTGCACCGCCCTCCTGATGCAGCACTGGTGAAGTCCCTGGTCAGAGCTGGGGTGGAGGATTGGGAGCATCAGGTATTTAATTTGAAATGGACTAAACTGGAAAACAAGCTTTTTTCCCACCACCCATGAAATTCCTAACCCAAACTTTAATTGCTGTTGTAGAAAAGCCTCAATCCCTCAAAACCACAAGAGGGGAAAAAAAAAAAGAGAAAATAGAGAAACAGGCTGTGAAAAGCTAAGGCAGAAAACAAAACAAACCTTGAGAAAATGGAAATAAAAACCACCCAGCTTTGATTGCTACAAAATACAAAATTTCTTTCAGGATTTTCATTTTCCGCAGAAGAAATCTGCCACTCCATGAGCAGACCCAGTAGCCTGACACATTTCCCATGCCTGGGCTTCCGAGCATCCCCTTCCCCAAGCCACAGCCTCAGAGTTGCCACTCCATTGCTCCCTGCCAAGGAGAGCCCAGCCCTGGAGACGGGCTCACACCAGCTGATCTGGCGTTGTGCCTCCGACTTGGCTCTGGAAGGGTGACAAGAGGGACAGTAAAATTCGGAGCTGGTGCTGAAGAGGGGGCCAGCCCCGTGATGCCAATCCCAAGGAGCTATGTCATCCCTGGGAGGGGAGGCAGCACAGCCAACATGCTCCCACCCAGCTCCAGGATGTGGAGAGCAGATGCAGCGTTGCCTGTGCTGGATGGATGCTGGAGGGTGAGGGTGAACTTGTGAGTGTGTACATACACGTCTGGCTGCACACCCACGTCTATTTTGTGCTGGCTGTGGGTGTAACACTCCCATATCGCTACCTGTTGCTCCTATGGGACCAAAACCACTGAGATGAAGAGGAGAAAAGGAGTCAGACTGAAGGCTCGGGGCTTTAGCGTTGTCCCCCATGACTTTCCCATCCCCTCATCTCCCAAGGATGCAGATGAATACCTCCAGGTCTCAAGCATCCTCATGTGCCCTCCCTGCTCCATCCTACATGCCCTCCTTCCTCACTACCCAAAAATACCTTTTCCCCAGGGTTGTTACAGCCTTTTCTGCCAATTCCCCTCCGTGCTTCCCCACACCAACAGGATCTCCAGGACTGGGACACACATCCCATCAGCCATGGCGCTGGTCCCACAACCCCACTGACGGCTCTGTGCCCATGGGCCCCAGGGCAGCAGCACGGCACCTGGCTAAGCCATGCCCCAGCCTGCGGTGGTTTTTCCCTCCCCAGACAGGTTGTAAGGATGTTTCTGCACTGTGTGACTTAAATACACACGGTTTGCAATCTGTTGCAGAGTAGGGGTACTTGGCAAGGCTCCCCTGCCCCGGCTGTTCAGGGACTCTTGGGCTCACACACAGCTGGGGTTTCCCAGCACAGACCAGGCTTAACACAAGTGAGGAAGCGGAGGCAGAGATGTGTGTCCCGTTTCCCCTGCGTGCTCAGCTGGATGAGGTCCTGCCCAGCATCCCCTCCACAAACCCACCACTTCTTCCCAGCTTGTGGGTGCCCATCAGGGTCTGATGCCCAACCCCACATCAGAAAGCTGGGTGGGGTGTGAAAGGCAATGGAGGGATGACCTGTGAAAAAGGGGGTTAGAGGCAAACCTGTCACATTCATTCCACTCACGGACAGGAGGGTGAGGAAGCAGCAGTGGCAGGCTGGTACCCAGAGGCTCTGCCAGGACCTCAGTGCTCCCCACTCTCATACTGGAGCTGGCCAGGCCCCGTGCTGGGAGCTGGGAAATGCTACTCTGGGCCCTCTCCAATGCCTCCCTTGGGCTCTGTGCCCAGAAAACTGGCATTCACCAGTGCCAGCACAGCCCACAGGCCTGCTCTGAGCCCTCTCCATCCCAAGTGGGTTGTGGCAGGGACTTCAGATGTTGCATTTAGCAGCTCACCTTCTCCAAAGAGCATCTCCCATCCCAGACAGAGCTGCCCCTCTGGGTCCTCACAGCCCCATGCACAGCAGAGCCAAACTGACAGAGCAGCAAGATCCAGCAAGAGCTGGATCTTCAGCCCGTTTTCCTGCATATGCAGGGCCTGGGAGCTCTGAGCTGCCCATTCCCTTACAGACCACAATGGAGCTGGAGCCTCTTCATCACAGAGAGCAAGGAAACATGCAGCTTAAATGCCTGCTGGGGCCACCTGTATTTTAGGGTAGGTGTTTTCTCTTTCCTTGTAGCCTCCTTCCATCCCCTCTGCTTCCCAGTGGTTCCCTCCACCTCCCCTTCACCCATGGTCTATGTGTCCAACCGAAGACTGCAGCCTCCCTGCCCTTCCCCACATCCCCTTCCTCACCATGAGGCTTTCTCTCCCACAGCATGTATCACACCCCAAAGCCAGTTGGTGCTTTGTAGACCCATCCAGGGAGCAGTTTCTGGCAGGAGGATGGGAAGGAGAAGAGCCAAGGGATTGGAAAGGCCAAACTACCAGGCAGTTGGAGAGACCTTCAGGGGTAGGAAGCCACTGAGGTGACTCCCTGGGTGTGATATCTCATGGAGATGGGGATATGGGAGAAAGCAGCACACACTGTCAGCATGGGGAATCTTCTTTTGTGTCTCAACCCTCTTATCATCTCCCATCCCCTCTCTCTGCTGTTTCTTCCCACATGCATCCTTCTCCATCATCCTCTTCCCTCTCCCTTCTCCACAGCTGGTCCCTTCTTCCCTGCTGGAGCCTGCAGCCTGCTCCCACACCCCATTCCTCCCCAGCAGGGATGAAGGCAGCGGGGGCCAGGCTGGGCTGCAGCGGCGAGGAGTATGCGCGGGAGCCGGCGCGTGTGCGCCGAGGACATGGGAACAGCATCAGAGAGACGACGCCGGGGAAGCGAGGAACACAGAAAGAGTTTAAAAAGCCTGCCCCCCCTGTTTGGTTGCAAGGAGTTAATACTGTGATCTGTTGCGTGAGTTCTGATGAGAAGCTAGTTGACATGCAGTGCTGGAATAATGAAACGTAATACACATTAATAGGACCTCCCTCTGTGTGATTGCTTCTGCTCCACTAGCCCCATTGAAGATTTCACTTTTCTTTTAACAGTCAGAATAACAGAATGTGACATTAAGTCTTTTACATGCAGCAATTTATTTTAAAATATTGGGGCACTCAAAACAGTATCCAGAATGTTAAATAAGATATGCATGAGATGGAAATCAGAGCAGCACTGCAGTAAGGAGACAGGAGTCAGACAGAGCCTTTCGCAGGCAGAGGCAGCTCCACTTTTATTCTTAATTGCTGTTTAAGGCACAAAGAAATAGCCAAGTTGGAGATAGCTCTGAGGTACAGAGCATCTGATCCTCTTCACTCACAGGTCCAGATGGGAAATCAATGGCCAGCATGGATCCCACCTCGCCACCTGTCCCCAGGGTCAGGCAGGTGAGAGAAGCAGCCTGGAAAGGTGCCCTGCGAGGCTGCAGGACCAGCAGGCACACAGCTCAGCAAGCCCATGGAGGGTCCAGTGCTGGTGGAAGCCAGAGTTTCGGCTGTGCTTGCAATGAGAGACCATCCCTCCTGCTTCACACAGAACATGCCTTTCGCTTCACCTTGGAAATGTGGATGCTTCTGGGGTGGAGCACATCAAAGCTAACGGCATCGGGGAGCACTGTGAGACTTCCCGGGATGCAGCCAGCTCTGTGAGCAGTGGGTCCGAGCTTTGCTGATGGAATGGCCATGCTGGTCCCGCCCTCCAAGGACAAAGCCAACTCAGCAGGGGCACTGAAGCAATGTGATGCGCCGAGGACATTTGTTCCTAAAGCAGAAACCTTTGGGATCTGCAGGGTTTGTGCAGCACCTCTGCACATGCAAGGTCACATCCTTAGCCCCGGAGACTCTGCCCTGTACAGCTTGGTCCCAGACTGTGGGCACTTGCAGGGAGGTCTCAAACCGGCTTTTACCCTTTCCATGGAGTTTGCCCTGCTTCTCCATGCAAGACCCTCCGCACTGTGTCGCCTTCATCCATCCCATCACACGTGTCATGCTGGACTAAGCCCATCACTCATTCACCACCACCGTGTAACATCAGCCTGACAAGCTGTACCTGTTCATGGGGACAGTGACTCACATCAGCCATGGCCTCGCCATCCCTTTGTGCACCCCCTGCAATCCCCAGCTGAGCCCCCCAGACCCCTGGCTCTGCACGGGCTGGGATAGCAGAGGCAGGAGACATCTTGCTGGCCAAGGCACTGCTCTGTCAGCCCTGATGGACCATTTCCACCCCTTCTTGCCCAGCTTTGCTACGGCAGCCACGTGTATGGCTGTGCAGGGCCACTTTCCTGTGGCTCAGCCAAGAGGGAGGGAGTCCTGTCCCTATTTCTGCTGTTAGCCTGGATTTATCCTGTCCTCATAATACACCATTGAGGATTTGCTTATTAAGGATTCAGCCACTGCCTTGGCCTGGCTGCTCTTGTAGCCCATTTATTTGCCCCACAGCAGCTGTTGGAGCATCTCCAGATCACAGAAGAAGGAGATTGAGGACAGCAGCTACCAGCATCTCTCCCAGCAGTTCCCAGTGCAGGTGCCAAGGCCGTGGGAAGGCAGAGATCCCGTAACCTGGTCCATCCTTTAAAGGACACATCCTTCAAAAACCTTGTTGGCTTCTGACCTTTCTGCCAGATTTTCAGTTTCTTTCTCTGAGAGTTTTGAGCATCACGAAAAATACTCACCCACACCCTTCCCCCAGTAGCTGAGGCCAGGGAAGGCTAGGTCTTAGTGAGGCTGCAGGACCCTGGGTCCCCTTCCCCTCCCTCCCTGGGGTGCCTTGCTGCATCTGACCCAGTAACACCAACCTGGGGCAGAGGAACCCCTTGGTCTCACCCATTGCTGCCCATCCCTCACCCTCCCCTGGGCAGGACAGACTTGCCCCGAGCAGCCAAGTGTAGAGACATAAGCATCTCTCCTGTCCATAGATTGCTTTATTGAATCAGCCTAGAGCAACCCAACAAGGGGGAACAGAAATCCCAGAGAATGTTATGTAGGACAACCACATCCATCAACATGAAGAGAGCAGCAGTGCAGGACATGGGAGCTGTTAGCCCTGAGAAGAGGAGCCAGTGGTCTGCGATGCTCATCAGAGGCTCCAAGAGCTGGGACTCAAGGTTCCCATTGAGCTGCCTGGGAGCTATGGTGCTGGCTCCCGGATCCTGCTGCTCATCCTTCTCTTGATGTGCCATCCAGGCTCACCCTGCGCAGCACACACTGTGGACTGTGCACTGTACTGTGAACGTGGCACAGCTGGGGACACCAGGAGCTGGGGGTCCTTCCTCACCCCCCTGGGTAGGGCTGGGACTGTTTTGGCAGCCCCGAGGCAAAGTGGGGCTGCTCCTCCCAGTGGGGTGATGGGTGATGAATGAGTCCATGGAGGAAGGGTTGGGGTTCTGCAGGTCCCAGTGCTGCAGGAGAGGCACAGGGCGGCTTCTCCAAAGCACGGAGTAGCCCAATGTGACTCCATGTGCCACTGGGGGAAGGACAGAATCAGGAGCTTAGGGGTTTCTCTGCTTTTTTCAAACTGCACATCACAGTAAAATAATTTTAAGTAACAACCTTGAAGGATCCATGATTTGGACATCAGGTCTATACGTCATCTGAACCCTCCCATTGGATGCCCATTGATTTCTGCAAGCATACCAGGGGAAATCTTCTGCCCTGTTACACCAGGCATCCAATTTCCCTAATGTGATTCCAAAAGAGCAGCTACATCCCTAAAGCAGCCAACAATTTGCTTGTCAGCAGCCAGCACTGACAGGGGCTGGTGGCTGGTGGCTGAGTGTCAGGTCCCCTCAAGCTGCTCCATCTGCCCCATTGGGAATGGCAGTGCCTGCTGCTGTGGGTGACGATGGTACGTTGGCTTCTCTTCCAACACCAGAACATCTCTGGGGAAAAAGATGCCTGTTGATTTCTTTTTCCCTCTGGGGGAGAAGATCACAATGATGTTGCCCTGCCTCCCTCCGTCCTCTGTGTGTTGAGGTCTCCGTTCTGCTGGGCTGAAATTTCCACAGAAATCTTTTCCTGCCAAAACCCTCGTGTTTTTTGTTCATCCTCACTTGGACTGAACCATGCCAGGGCACTATTCCGCAGAGGGGATTGGTGCTCTGCAGCTAGCTCTTGTCACCATGAGAGCTGGATGTCCCCACAGTGTCACCCTGGGATGGCACGGCCCCACCGTGCACCTGCTGCAGACCCTCTGCTGCTCTTGCAGCCCAAACCCAGCACTCATTTCCTCCTGACCTTTGCAGTCCCTTGGCCACTCTCCAGATGCAGCCTTTCAAGCCTTCTTCCCCGGCTGTGCTTGGTGGCATCGCCAACGCGACACTCTCCAGGGCAATAAGGGAGCTCTTGAGGGAAACCAAGGGCACCCCCAGTCCTGTGTTAGGGACTGGATCTGCCCCACTCCCACCCCAGGACATTGCACTGGCGTGATGGTGGCAGGGATTTACCCCTGCACATCCCTGCCTGCTCTTCCCTCCACCCCCTCCTGCCTCCTCCTTGCCAGACCGAGCAGCAGAGCAAGGTCTAGCCATGGCAGAGCTCTTCTCAGCACCTTTGGTTTGTGTTATCATGTATCTTCACTGCCACGCTGTGCCCCTGGCCCTGCTTTTGGGGCACAGCTCTGATGGACACCGTGGGTCCTGCTGGGGCTCGTGCCATGGGTCCGTCACCATGACAAGTGCCCTGAGCAATGGCAGAGGGTGACAGCCACCATCCAGCCTTTCTTGAGGCCACAGTGGGGCTCCAAGCAGGGCCCCTGGCATGTGGAAGGAAAGGGAAAACCAAAATGTCTTTTTCCTGGCAGCTGAAAACAGCACTGTCTTGATACACTCACCTGCTTCTCCCTTGTCCTGGGAGCAGACACCACAGGGACTCTCGGATCTCCTCAAACCAGAGCCCAAACTGCATTTCCCCCAAAACACCTCTGCTGAGCCCTAAGGCTGTGGGTTGGAGGCTTGAAGCAAAGCTGAGCTGCTGAGGAGCGGCTGGTTGAGCCACCATCCCTGGAGGTATTTAGAAGACTTGTAGACATGATTCTGAGGGACATGGGTTAGTGGTAACTTGGCAGTTCTGGGTTAACAGTTGGACTTGATGGTCTTAAGGGTCTTTTCCAACCAAAACAATTCCATGATTCTATGATTGCAGGATGGAGTGGGTGCTCCCTGCCTGGAGCATCCACTGCCTGAGGTGGTGGTGAGCTTTGTCCCTCTGGTGTGGGGAGACATCCCTGCTTAGCTCCAAAACCTGCAGATCCAAACACCAGGCATCACCTCCCTGGTCCCACAGACCATGTGAAGAGCTGTCCCCATATGCCCTTCGCTGGCTTAAAGCACCACTGGGGTCATAGATTGTCCACAGACCAGGACCCCCACTTGCGTGTCCCAACGGGCAGTTATGCGATGTGACCCTTTATCTCCGGCCTGCCCCTGGCAGCAGGACCCCCCGTCTGCAGCGCTCCCCTCACACATTGCAGGGGATCGGCGGGGATCTTCTCCTTGGTGACACCTAAAGTGCCTGGAGGACTCGGTGCAGTCACAACCCATGCACATCAGGCTCCAGCAGTCTAGAAGTGGGGGAAAAAAGAGCCAACATCCTGCAGGAGAGCTGCTGGGTCCTCCAAGAGCCACTTCAGCTGGCACCCGGCACTCATGCCCTCCCTGCCTGTGAGCCTCCCAGGCTGCCCCCCTGGGAGAGGCGTTCGGGGATGCTGAGCTGGGCAGTGGGGCCATCAGCCACGCCACAGCCCTGACCTCTGTCCCTTGGCTCCGGAGACCTGGAGCCTCTTCACCCCGGAGGCCCCGACCCACCGCTGTGAAAGGGGCCTGGGAATTTGCTGGTGTCCTTCCTGCCTCCCTCGCAGCACCAGGCTTGTCCCTTCGCCAGCTTCATTTCAGTATTATTCTAATTTAGGGAACTGATGCAAAAGGCTGTCCTGGCAGTTCGACTTGGCTTGGACTGGGGTTATTTTGGTTTAGCTTCAGTCATCTGAGGACAGGTCATGCTTTATCCAAGCCTATCTCCACACGGCAGGGGTTTGCAGGGGGTCACAGACATCCCCGGAGAGGGTTAAAGGGAGCTCGCTGCCAGAGCTGGGCAGCACTGGGGGTGCACAAAGCCCCCGAGGTGCAGCCCAGCAAAACTGCCCGGAGCTTCAGCTGTGGTTTCAGATCATCCTCAGCCCTGCCCGGACACCCCTGCTCCCTGGGGATGCTCCAAAGCATGTTCCTCAGCTGGGAACAAGCTGACACGAGCCCAGCTGGTGTCAGCCCCATCATGGTCGTGGTCAGCTGCCCACCCATAACGCCAGGCTACTGGAATCCCTCCACCAGCACTGGTTAAATTCCCTGAAACCTTGGCAGGTCTGTGCAGCCTCGCTGGGGGAGGATTTGCCTTCCGGATGGGCTGGACAGACCTCACCCTCTCCCGTCCCTGCGGCTGGGAGCGGCTGGCACCGGCGTGTCTGCCCTCCTCTGCTGTTGCCACCCACTCGTCCTTCGGGACACGCACGGCCCCGGGTGAAACGGGGGAGCACTGGGGTGGGACAGGGTCTGCGGCGTCTGGGAGCATCGGCAGGGAGGTGGTGGTGGTTCCCTCTGGCACTGAACTGGTGAAGTGGGGCTGGGGAGGAGGCGGCGTGGCTGGGGGCGTGGGTGGCACGGCATGCAGGAATGCCGCAGGCTCCCGGAGCTCACCGCCAGCTCATCCTGGCATATTCCCCGTTTGACAAGCCCAGCCTCATTGCTGTGGGGTTGGATGTGGGTCTCACCCCCTCAGCTGTGTCTACACAGTATATCCGATGCGCCCAGGGGTGTTGCTGCAGAGTGAGGCCAGGGGAGGCACAACACGAGTCCCCGGGATGTCCAGGGAATCCACTTAGCTTCTAAAGTGGGATGTTGAATCCAGCCCGTCACCTGGGAATGTGCCGTGTCTCCATACCCATGCCATGTCTCCTGTGTGCTGGCTCTCCCAGGAGGAAGCTGAGCTCCAGCTGTGTCGATGACAGGGTGCCTGGGCACGGGATCACCCGGCACCATGGGCTGCTTTCCCAGCAGAAACAGTCTCTTCTGCACAGCTGGGACTACAACATGCTGGGGAAATGCCAGTCCCGTGCTGCGGAAGCACCTGAGCCAGGGACAGAGTGGGGCTGCCCCAAATGCTGCAGAGTGGCCGATGGATCCCAGTGGGATGTGCTCCTACTGGGAAACCAGGTGGCTGCAGTGGAATCAGCGCTCAGCCCCAAGAAACATGCTTTTCCCTTGGATTTGAGTATGAGGGTGCTTCCTTTACACACTGTTGTATTGTCACGTCAGAGCAGGCAGCCTTGCTGAGCCCTGGTTTTTATTTAGCTGAAACCACAATTCCCTGCCAATCCTGGGGTCTCGGGCACGTGCACTCTGTGGGATGGGAGAGGAGCCACCAGGGCTTGTCATCCTGGTCATTCCCACTTGCTTCAGGGAGACCCCTGAGGAGGTGCAATGGCAGGACAAGGTTCCTGACCAAGGGCAGGAGCCACAGCAACGGCATCACATCTGGAATGAAGTCGCAGAACATCTGGGAGCTGTGCACGCTGTGGTCTCCCACAGAGCAAAATTGCAGCCACGTTTGCAAGCCTCTGGGCAGGAGCTGATGTTGCATGGGGACAGGGGACAGCCCATGGCAAGTAAAGGCTGACACTGCCTGGGGGGACAGAAATGTCCCTGCATCATCCTGCAAGGGCCTGGTGCTGGGAAAGGGAGATCATGAACAACTGGATGAAGGTGGATCTGTTTTTTGCAAGGTGATTCTGTTTAACGGCACCACATCCCTCCCACCTGAAGGGCCGCAGAGCCCAGGGCTGCTCCCCGGGTTATCACTGCCCATTTTGCAAAGCTCTGCTCTAAAACCCCAGGAAACCTAGGACCAGAGATAAGCAACTCCCTTAGCATCCCCCCACCTTGGGAATAGGGAGCTTGGGGCAACTGGGAGCCAAGGCAGGCACATCATCCTACAGAGACCTCCTGGAGGGGGTGATCCTGGTGCTGATCCTGGTGGCAAGCGCATGGCATCCCCCAATTGCAGGCTGGGCATGCAACCCAGCTGGTGGAGCTCATTGGCACGGGTCCGGTGGCTCCATTCCCCGGCTGCTGCACCCCAGCAGAGCCAAGGCCCAGCTTGGCATCCCCACAGATCCTGATGGTGCACAGGCAGCAGCCTAAAAAGGAGCCTCAGCCGAGTGCAGCTTGTTTCGCTGGAGCTGGGTGATGGCAGGGCTCCATCACTCCATGCCTGCGAGGGTCACGCTGGCTGTGCCCCACAAAAGCAATGCTTACCCTGAGAAAGCACCGCGGTCACTGCAGCTCTGCAGGGATGGCTGACATTAATGAACAAGAGGTGTAATACCCTCTCCACCTTCCCTCCTTGGCATGGGGAGCCACTAGCCTGGAGATGGCCATTGGCCTGGGCTGGGAGTCTTTTCTCCTGCTGTCTGCGCAGGAACATGTTGCCCTCAGGATTCAGGTGGCTGGTGGGAGCATCGCACTCTGTGTGTGTCCTGACTGCTTTAAATGCCTGCTCTATGCAGTCATTAGATTATATTTATGGTCATTATTAAGCAGAAAGGAAAGAAAAAAAAAAAAAAAAAAAGAAAAAACAACCTGATACGTGCAGTGAGAACTTGAACTCACTTGGCTATGCAGACAGCAGGCGCCATCCGAACAGGGATGCTCAACGCCCGCAGCAGCCCCACGAGGGACGAGCTCTGTGTCTTTAATGGTGGTGGGAGCAGGCTGGGAATGTTCCTGGCAGGGCTGCAGAGCCCAGCAGCGGTGGGGATAAAGCACCGTCTTGTTCAGCTGACAGAGAAAATGCCTCTTTCTGTGCCTATTTACCACGTCCGGTGTCAGGGCCCGCAGCAGGGGGAGAGCACGTGTTCCCGTCTCAAAGGGCTCTCCCTGGTGCGGTTCAATGTGTCCCCTGAGCTGGAGGGGCTGGAGTGCCCGAGCCCTGTGTGCCACACACCTCCTGTCTGGGCATTGCCCGCTCCCGACCGGCTGAGGACCAGGACACCGAGTCCCAAAGGTGCTGCAGCTCCCCAAGGTCACAGGGAGGGCTGGGGAAGAGCCAAGAGCAACTCCTGGTCCCGTGGCTCAGAGGAAAGTCCCCGTCTTGTCTCTACAGCCACACACAATCCAGCTACGGGCTCTGCCGTGCCCCGTCTGCTGGCAGCAGCATAAACATTGAGGGGGCACCTCCCTGCGGGACCCCCGGCAGCGGGGACAGACCTCACCACCCCCAGGTCCTCAGACCCCGCTGCAGCCCCCCCGGCTGCCGGTCCTGCCCTCCCTGCAGTCGCCGTGGTGCTGGCGATGCCAGCGTGTGCGGGAGACCTCCCTGCGCGGCCGTGACTTTGTAGCTGTGGATTTGTAGCCTGCCTCCTTCCTAGCTCAGCATGGAAGACACTCTACAATTTTTAATTTGCCAAAAAAGCCCTCTTTTTAGTTTACAGGGACAGAAGGGGGACTTTTATGTGCAATCTGTACAGCTCTCCAGAAAGCACTTACATTTATGATGTTCATGAAATTTATAGCCAGTTGGCAGTGCTGCTCTCTCCTCTCCTCTCCTCTCCACCAGCCACCCTGGCAGGATGGCAGACTATAATAAGCAAGCCACACATTCAAGTGGCATAAAAGGCATTTCTACAAGTTAGCCTCCTGCCCAGTCTTATAAACTCTAACAAGTCTCTAACAAGTAGGCAGGATCTCTTTATACCCAGGGAGAAAAACCCCTTTCAGAAATGGCCTTTTCACAAAGCCCACACCTTTCTTCTAATTAAGGTTAAATAGCTCCATGTTTTCTGGCCAATTTCATTCTTTCCCCTTATTCCCCTCTTAACAAGGCAGCCTTTAAAAAGACATCACTAATTGGTGTCTGCTTCTCACATACCATGCGTGCTTTGATAGTCAGTTAGAAAGCCTTCCCCATCGATCAAACTTCCACTGAAAGGCTGCTAATGTGCTCCATGTGTCTGCCACAGGACAAAGCCAAGTGGCGGGTCCCCGGTCCCCTTCTCCCCCTGTTCCCATACTCCCTCCCAGCGCCGGGGGTCCGCAGCCAGGTCTGCCCCCCACCAGCCCCCCGCCACTGGCCTCCCTGGGAATAACCCGGGCATTGAGAGCCGTGCGGGGAAGGAATGACTCCGCGATGTGTGTGGCAATTCGGAAATTAATGGGGAGTGGTTAAATGTTAAGGGTAGGATCTAAAACAGAGCAGGCGAGAGAGCAATTGTCATGCTGATGAGGCTGGAGGGAGGCCAGGGAGCCTTCCTGTGAATCCCACTCTCCCCAGTGCTTTCTGGGCTCTTAAGTGAGATTTTCCTGGGGAGAGCACTGGGGAAGGGACTGCTGCCCTGGGAAGGGGCAGTGCTCCCCTTCAGCCCCCCAGCCCTGCTGAGGATGGGTTTGGGAAGGGGGGAGCCAGGCTCCTGGGCATGCAGTTCCCCCTTCCCTGCGCCCTGGTCCCTGAAGGAGACAGGCTGCATCTGCAGCTGCTGCGATCTGCAGCTCATCAGCCCTTCTCCAGCCAGCAGGTCAGAGCTGCTGCAGTGCCCTTGGGGAAGAGCCTCAAGAAATAGTTGTCCTTCGGAGAGCTCTGCAAGCCAGACCCTCCCCAGGCCCTGCTCCCTCCAGCCCGGGCTCGATCCCTCTGACCCTGCTCTTGATACCCCACTCCTCACCTCCACCCACCATCCCGGGGAAGATGCTCTGCCGTGTCCCCTCTCCACTGTGGCTGTCACCTCCCATCCCCGCTTCGCTGTGGCTGTCACCATGTGGGCTCTGTGCTGGACTCCCAGATGTGGGCAGAGCACTGCTCCTGCCCTGTGCTGCTCCACGGGGTCTGAAAGCATCGATGGCTTCACTTTGGGTGGCTGCAGGAGCCAAGTAGCTACCGAATTTGGGGCCATAGTGGTGGGTTCGTATCTGGGAGTGTGAGAGACACGGTGCCTTCTTGGAGGGGATGGCAGCATCATGCGCTGGGAGGAGCCCTCAGCAACCACCCAGGCACCTCTTCCCAGGGAAGGGATCGAAGCAACCACCTGGGAGAGGAGAAGGCAGGGACAGACCTGCCTGGAGGAGGCTGGATATGAAGGATCACACCAGGGCTTTGCTATGATGCTGTTCTGACTGCAAACGTCTCTCTGTTCCCCCCGTCTAACAAATACCTTTTTTTTTTTTTTTAAGAAAACTTACCTTTCCCAGTTGTAACTCACTGCTGGTTGCCAGACCTCCCCTAGGATGGAGTCTTCATGCCACAGGTTTAGAGGTCTCTGGCAGGGCTGTTAAGCCTGGAAGTGGTGTCTTCCAGCCTGGTCACAGGGGCTTTTTCCTGGGGTAGGAGCCAAGGATTCCCAGAGGAGGTTTATAAAGGGTGGCAGCCAAACCCAGGCATCTCTCTGGCATCTCTGTGTGACAGTCACTTGCTTGGCACAAGGCGCTCTACAGAGCAGCAACCTATGACCGTACGGTGGTGATGAGGTGACGGGGTGTCCCCAGGGGACTCACATGCACACACCAAGTACTTTTTCATGGCAATTTGCAGCCCTTTGTGCTGCTGGAGCCAAGGAGGAGAGAGATGGTTGGCGGCCAGGCGCTGGCTCCCTCCCAATGCTCAGTGGGGTTTGTCAACACCATAGGTTGTGCAGATGGAGACCTGCCAGGAAACGGCGTCCCCAAGCCTCCCAGGCGGGCTGGCAGGTGGCTTCCCAGCTCCGTGGCCAGAGATGTAGCTGGTGAGACGTGCAGAGCCCTGACACACTTTTGGAAAGCCTCCTGCATGCTTGTGGCCCTGCTGTTCCTCCCCAGCTCCCCGTGAGGGATTACCTGGGGTTTTACAGCTTCATCCCCATTTTTCCAATGCCATACAGCCAAGGGGCAGGACTGCTCCCTCCACCCCATCTGCCATGGGGCTCGCTCCACTGGCAGACACGGTCACCCAGCAGAGCAGCCCTTCCCCGGGCTGGTGTGCCAGCACTGAGGGCATCCCCCAGCTCCCCCCGCAGCCAGCTGAGACACAGCCAGCCCCACATCCAGGGCAGAAACGCCATACATGCTTTTTGGTGGCTCCAGACAGGGGATAAACGGCACACCTGCTCATGCAAAGTTCATTTAAATGGCACTGCTGGTGCTGTCGCAGCCTCTCACAGCAGTCACCAGGTGTGAATCGCTATCTACGAGCCCACATTTTCCACTGCAAGGCCCTTTGTTCAGCTCCTGCGGCTCCCCTGGCTCCATCCTGGCTGCTAAGCACACAAATCTTCCCTGAATAGAGAAAGTTAAAGTCTTCCCAGTGTTTGGCTTCTACAAACTAGCAGCACAGTCCCACGACTCGCCTGAGCTCTTCCCTATCAGCTGGGGTCTCCGGTGGCATGAGTTGAGGTGGGACTGGCACATTGGTCTGTCCCCTGAAACGAGCAGAGCCCTGAAGCACAGTCAGCTTGGCTTCCCCCCATGTGCCCTCCCCAGAGACCAGAACCTTCCTTTGCACCTTTGCAGTGGCAGTACCTCTCCTCCAGAGGAGATGGAGCCGTGGTTGGGTTGAAGGCCGTGTCCAAGGAGGGCATGAGACACGTGTGGGCTCTGCCTTCACCTCCCTGCATGGCTCCAGCACTGGAGAGAACAGGAGCAGCCAAGTTGCATGGACCTTGGGGACAGGTTTTGGGGTGTTTTGGGGTTCCTGGTTGCCCTGACAGAGACTGACAGCTCCTGGGAACCTCCCCAAGCCTCATCCTGCTGATCAGGAAACCAGCCTCCCACCCAGCTGCCCAGGGTGCTGGTGGGACATCTGACATCAGGGCTGGGATTCCCCCAGTCCCCGCTGACACAAAGGTGCTTCGGGCATTAACTGCTCTGGACCTTCACCCCACCAACCCCGTTTTCACAGCACTGCCTGACCCACAGGGACCCCGCAGGGCTCAGAACCCCGAGTAACTCACAGGGGTCAGGGTTACCTGAGTACTAACGCACCTCATTACACGGCTGAACTAATCTGGGTATCAGAGGTACTGTCTGAACATCTGTGCTTTAATGTGGAGTGGCCACGCTTGTGACACACACCGTGTCGCTCCGTCTCTCCGGAGGCAAGAGGGAGCCTGCGAGGGGCTCTGGATCAGAGCAGCCCTCGTATCGGACTGGTATAATGAAGTGCCTGGGGAGAGGGACATGAAACGCGGCGCAGATCGTCTGTGAGGGGCTGGGAGCCTCTGTGCAGAGTAATTACACTGCCGATAGCGGGGGTTTCAAATGAGGGGGTGCAACTCAGCCGCTCCACAGAGGTGCCTGCTGCAACTCAAGAAGCTCTGGGGGGATCTGAGACGTCTCCACGGGGCTGGCAGATGTGACACAGGATCTACGGGAAACCTGCGCCCTTCTGGCATGACAGATGGCGGCCAGGTGGGCTACCCCAGGGTGTCTCAGGTGGCACTGGGTGTCAGCAGTGTGGTGCTAAGGGACACACCTAAATACACAGACACTTGATACGTACGTGTGTGGACCCAGCCCTCTGGAAATGCATGTGTTTTAGACACCTGACCCTCCTTGCCTCAGTTTCCCCACCTGTGTTCCATGGTTACACTGCCTTGCCATCACTGGTCTGTCCCATCGCTAAATGGAGATCTGGAGATCTAGCCCTTGCTCTCCAGCCCCTTGCACCCCCCTGCCCCACACTCAGTTAAGCTCCTGTCCCAGGGGGGTGTGCAGCCTGGGTCTGTCACCCCTGGGCACACCATCTCCTCCGTTAACAACATGCCTCTTTTCTAAATATAACCCCCATGGCTACTGCTTCTTGGTCCTGGTCTGCCTTTCACAGCTGGGTTGGAGAGCCCTTTAGTACCTCCGGTTTTATCCCCGTGAAGGCACTTACGTGCTGCAATCAAACCCCTCCTCGGTCTCGCCTCTGGGAAGCTGAGCAGCCTGGGCACGGCGTGTCCCTCTGCAAGGCTTTCCCCTGCCCTACGACCACATGTGGGGCTCGTCTCGGGGGTTCCTTCAGCCCCACTGATGGGTTTTCCCCTGCTGCGGGGTGATGGCCCCTCTACCATGTGCACTTCTGTGCAGGTGATGGGCCTCCCTGTCTCACCTGCATTTCCTTCCCTGATCACACAGACGTGCACGTTGCAGCTCCTCCTGGCACAAGGACTGTACAGCTAAAGGTACCACCACCTCCACCCCCCGACTCCCCTTTACCTCAGGACAGTTCACGGCCCACGTCATGCAGTCGGGGAAGCCAGTGAGGGCGACCAAAGGGTAGCCAGTAAGTTCATTGCAAGGCCGGGAAGAGCCCCTGGTGCTTTGCAGAGTCAGGGCAAGCTGCTCTCACCACATTTTCAGAGTCTGCTGAGGGGGAAGGGGGGGGGTGACCCCACTCCAGTCCTGCACCGAAGCCATCAGGCCATCCCAGCAGGGAGCATCTCCCCAGCTTTGAGGACAGAGGGTCAGCAGCAGGGCTGGGGACGGGCTGTCTCCTGATAATGATCTGGGACTGGGAAAATGGCACAGCCAAATCAGATAATCACAGAATCACAGAACGGTGGGGCCTGGAAGGGACCTCTGGAGATCATCCAGTCCAACCCCCTGCCAGAGCAGGGTCACCCAGAGCAGGTCGCATAGGAACGTGTCCAGACAGGTTTGAATGTCTCCAGAGAAGGAGACTCCACCACCTCCCTGGGCAGCCTCTTCCAGGGCTCTGCCTCCCTCAGCATCGATGAGGTCCCCTCTCAGCCTGCTCTTCTCCAGCTGAACAGCCTCAGGGCTCTCAGCCTTTCCTCTAACAGAGGTGCTCCATTCCCTTGATCATCTTCATAGCCAAATGGCATGGCCAGATGCCCAGATGGGAGAAATGCCCTCAGAGCAGGAGACCCCAGAAGGGACCTCAGAGCAGGCTACAGAATGCCCCAGATGTGGTCCCAGCTCACTCTCCTGTGCTGGGACTGCCGGGAGGTCTGGCCAGGCAGTGCCACCCCACGCCCTCCTCCTGCGTGGCCTCCCCACCACGGGCAAAGCATGGCAGGGTGCTGAGCCCCAGATGGAGTCCAGCCTCTGCTCAACCTCCCAAAGTCCTCTCCACCCCTGCTTGGTGCAGTCACCTCACCCACCTCCTTGCAGACTCTGCTCCACCCCAAGCTCCCAGCACAATTCCCTGCTCCAGCTGAGGACAATGATGGCCATGATGCCACCCAACCAGCTCATCGTCCAGCACGTCATCAGCTTATCCAGCAGCTTAGCCCCTATTGCTCTGTTTGCTCTCTGCTCTGCAGACGCTTCATCATCATCACTGACAGGAGACGTTTTGGCTGATGGACACGAGACAGGTGCAGCCTTCACCTCTCCTGCCCAGGTCTCCTGCAGCTCCCTGTGTGTGCTACAGAAGACACCTGCAGAGATGCTCTGTACTCCACGGTGTGGTTTCGGTGGTACCACACAGTTGACCAAGGGCCTTTGGGCTTTCAAAGGGGAGTATGGGGGCTTGTCATGATGGTGGCACAACAGAAACCTGCTCTTCCCCTTCCCAGAATGTGCCGAGGTCCCGGAAGATGGGAGAAGGCACAGTGGGACAGGAGCCATTCATAACCCCCAACAACATGCTGCAGCTCTGATCTGATACCTTGGGGAGCCTGGGTACATCAGCACCAGAGAAGGTCCCTCTGTGAGAGCCGTCCCTCTGCAAGGTCCTTCTTCACCACCCTGGAGAAGGGTGAAGGTGTTCCTAGTGTCTCCATCATTCATTGTCCACACAGGATGGCTGGCCATGGGGAAAGCTCTCAGGCTAACAGAGGGGCAGTAGCAAACCAGTGGGATCTGGTGGGGCTCAGAGCTGGGTCAGGGTTATTCTGGGGTGGCAACCAGGCATGATGAGGAGCTCCTGGGGTTGTGAAATAGCAAACTCAGAGAAGGAGAGCGGGACTTCCCTACCAGTCAGCTTAACTCCGATTCCCCAGAAAGCACTGGAACAATTAATCAAACAAGCTATTGCAAGCGAGTAGTAGATAACAAGGAAATGAGTAACAACCAGCCTGGGTTTGTCAGGAGCAAAGTGTGTCACACAATCTAATTTCCTCCGGTGCAGCCCAGCGGAGGGGGAAGCAGGGGTTTGTCATGTATCCAGATACGTGCAAGGATTTTGACAGCATTTCTCAAGATATTCTCCCAGGCAAGTTTTGGAAATGATGATGGGAGACGTCAGGCGGCACGAGGTGTTTGGGAAGCTCTGCAGAAGCTGCATTAGCTCTTTGCCTGGCAGCGGGGCTGGGCTGCCCGGGGGACTGGAGTGTCCTCCTGGCTCCGGTACCATTTTCTCTTCATTAGCAGCCTGGGAATGAGACTGGGAAGGGGCCACATGAGGGTAAACCCAACAGTGAGCTGGAGCAATCCTACAGGGCAGCATGGCCAAGCATTTCTGGGATGTGCACAGCCTGTGAGAAGCACCAGTGCAGGCCCAGGCTCTGCTGAGGAGGCCAACGGCTTTGGGAGCCATGTGTCAAGCGAACAGTAGCCTAAATGGACTGAGGCCAGAGAAGAAGGGGGAGATTATGATGTTGTAGGCAGTGGATGGATCTTGGTCCAGCCTTATTGTCCTTCTTGAGACAGCGCACTGTGGTGGTGCTTTAGGGACTACCTCTGGTCATTCTGCACCCAGGAGTACACACCAGACCTGCCTCCAGGTCTGCTGGATGCCTGAGCCTCAGCACCAGTGACTATTTATTCTCCAGACAGGAGGAGGCCAGATGCACCCCCTCACAACAGTAGGAGAGCAGGCACTTATGGAAGGGCTGCTGGACAAGGCTCCCATGCAGACCTCCAGCCAGTCCTAAAATAACATTTTTCTCCACCTGAATACCTTCATTTTTAAGCTGTGGGTGCATGAACCAGGAAGGAGCACGTCCCTACCCCATCATAGTGTAATGAGTCCTGGGCTTCCAGCTCTTCCACAGAGAAAACAAGATGTTTTTAGAAACTCAAAAGTGTATTCTTGCTTTGTCATTGCCCCAACAAGCAAAAATGTTTGAATACGGTTTTCATGGAGGAGGGAGAGATTCCTTAGCCAGGAACCACCCATCTCTGCCAGCCTGGGAGAAGGGACAGGTGGTGACAGAGGTTTTCTCTGTCTGAAGGAGGGGATGGGGTTAGAGCTGGGGGGAGGAAGCCAGCTCTGCAGCCCTCTCCGCAGGGCTCAGGGAGCAGATCCCCTCCCCAGCTCCTCATTCCCTCTCCCAGCTCCTCGGAGGCCACCGTGGCTCTGCGGGAGGGCAGCCGTCACCCACCTTGTCAGATACATTTCAGTGCCCCCCTTTCTCCTTATTCCGGTGAAGGGAGCCTTGCACGCAGCCACATGATTGACTTTAAATATAAGGAGGCAAAACAACCGAAGGCCAAACCATGGAAAGCCACGTGCCAGCTCCTGACAGCAGGCACGTCCTCCTCCCAGCTCATCAGCACCATGCAGCTCCTCCTGACATGACACTTCTCTTTCTCTGTCAGCTGCAGTTAGTCGTCTCGCCAAGGTCCCTGTCGTGGGGAGGGGGACACCACTGGGATGCAAACAAGTTCGTACTGCCCTGGCTCACTTCTTCGCAGATGAACATCTCTCTGGATCGGGCTGGCTGCTTCCAGCCCCCAGCAAAGGGGAGTGTGCCCCTGAGAAGAGCATGCACCAGCATCTCAGTGCTCGATGGGCGGCTGGGGACATGCCACCTCTGATGGAGGCACGAGAGGGCAGACAAGGAAGGGTGCGAGAGGAGGGAGCGTGGGCATCTCCTCCAGGAACATCCCAGGCACTGCAGTAAGGAAGGCAGGGAGTGAGGTCAATGTGCTGGGAGGGAAGCTTTTGGGGGTTGTCAGGTTTGGAGACGCTTCAGGAGGTCAAAGAATGAAAACCGGGAAGTCAGAATATATCGACAGAGTGACATCCCCTGCTCCTGGGGAGGAAGATCATTTCCTTCAAACCCGTGGGATGACCTTAGCCCCTGGGCCAACATGGCACAGCCATGGTTACGTGGCTGGTTGCCTGTAAGACCAAGATCACACTCATGGTGACAGGAGAAAGCCATTGGGAAGCCACGGGGACCAGATAGTCATCATGAGAGCATGTCTGTGCGGTGTCATACTGCTTGCACATAGGTGTCCCCACTGGGCACGAGTGTGACACTTTTCACAGAGAACAGACAAACAGGAGCTGATGGGCATCTCTGAACTTCCATCTGCTGATACCAACTTCCTTAGGACAGAAAAGTGCCTCTCCCTAGCTGGTCGCCTCACCAGTGGACACCAGCTGCCCACCCTCAGGTGGGCACACTGGACACAGCAGCAGGCCGGAGGACTCAGGTGGGCACACTGGACACAGCAGCAGGCCTTTTGCCCAGGAGACATCCCTGACCTCCCCAAACATCCCTTCTCCTTGCAGTTTGCTGGAGCAACTTCAGCTTCTGGGGTGGCTTCAGAGCAGCTGAGTTTCTGGTGTTTCATCCAGGTCAGGATGAGCACCCAGTATCCAATGAGAACAAGACATGGGCAATATTGCCAGGTGAGGAGAAGGTTCTGCAGGAACAGGGAGGACCTGTGCCTGCTGTCCATAGAGAGGAGGTCTTGTTTTGGCTGAAGGTTCTTCTGGACAGTCATCCCTGGCCACCCCATAGGTCTGGCCAGCACAGGTCTTCATGGGGTTTTCTGTACCATGGGTGGAAGTTCATTCTTGTCTGAAGCACTTGCAGATTAGACTGTATTTCTAATGGCGGAGTAACTACTGTGAGGAGACACCTATCAGAAACCCTCCAGGCAGAGACCTGTGTGCCCTGTTTGCAGCATCAAAGAAACTGGGGCAAGTGAAGGAGCAGCTGTTCATGACAGATTTTAAAGAAAAGTGTGGACATGCTGGAGAGGAGTCAACAGCTTCTCCATAAACCATTCCTTATTCTGCTCCTACATGAGCAGAATATGGGGGTATCAAGCAGGGGGTGACTCTTCTGAAGGGTCCCCATGGTGCAGTAACCACCTTCTGAAGGCACAGAGACAACAGCCAGCATCTCCAGAGAGCTGCCAGAGCATGGAGCGCTCTCTGGAATAACACATTGTCCAAAAGCTTCCACAGCCTATTGTGCAGAGTCAAGGCATGAGAAACATTTTGGACCCTCCATCATCACCTCATCCTGGCAAAACAGCACGAGAAGAATATGCCCATGGAGAACCCAACAAGAGAAGACAGACTTTGCCGAAAAAAATGTTCAGCAATCTCCTCCGTAAGACTTTCATCTAGGAAACTCTTGACAGATCAGCTGGAGTCTCCAGCAGGTTGGAGAGGCCACAGGGAACTGTAGGAGCACAAACCAGGGTCAGGTACCACTGGACCGCCTCATTGTGGGCTCCCAGCCCATGCATGGCCAGTGAACAAGGACCAGGGAGGCAGACTGATCTCCTGGATCCCAGCTTAATTCTCCAGTGTGGCCAACAGGTCAAAGGAGGTGATTCTACCCCTCTACTCAACTCTACTGAGACCCCACCTGGAGTCCTGCCTCCAGCTCCAGAGTCCTCAGCACAGAAAGGACATGGACATGTTGGAGTGGGTCCAGAGGAGGCCACAAAGATGATCAGAGGGCTGGAGCCCCTCTGCTGTGAGGACAGGCTGAGAGAGTTGGGAGGGTTCAGCCTGGAGAAGAGAAGGCTCCGGGGAGACCTTAGAGCCCCTTCCAGTCCCTCAAGGGGCTCCAGGAAAGCTGGGGGGGGTCTCATGGTCAGGGACAGGAGCCATAGGACGAGGGGAAATGGTTTTAAACTGAAAGAGGGGAGACTGAGATGAGATGTGGGGAAGAACTTCTTTGGTGTGAGGGTGGTGAGAGCCTGGCCCAGGTTGCCCAGAGCAGCTGTGGCTGCCCCATCCCTGGAGGGGTTCAAGGGCAGGTTGGAGGGGGCTTGAGCAACCTGGTGTGATGGGAGGTGTCCCTGCCCAGGGCAGGGGTGGGCACTGGGTGGGCTTTAAGGTCCCTTCCAACCCAAACCAGTCTGTGATTCTATGATTCTATACCTGTGTCCTGGGCCAGCTTCTCCTCTTTCTGCTAATGCCTGAGCTCAGAGTGAGGTCAGGACTCAGACGGTCACTCAAAGGAGGGGGAAATGGTAAGGACTGTTGGAGAAGGAATTTCTGAGCTGCTCAAACACAGGTGATTGAGTCAACACCCTGGAAAGGCTCATTGGCTCGGCTGGTGGGGGTTTATTACTTCAAATGTGTGTGTATAAAGCAAATGTCAATGCAAGCAGGCATTTAAAGATAAAATTGGTGTTAATAATAATGATTATGATAATGCTGCTGCCAAGAATAACTACACAAACACTGACAGAGGGAGGGCAGGGAGATCCCCCTTTCTGACCACTGTGAGAACTGGAGACCTGTGGCCGGGCGGTGGGTCTGGGACTGTCCGGGTGACCGGGCTGCTGCTGCCCCGTGTCTGGGGATTCGCGCACGCACAGCGCAGCCCTCCAATTCTCACAGCACTTAACACAAGGCTGGAAACAGGCAGAAATGGTGTCGACATCTCTGGAAACCTCTGGGATTGGTTTCAGGGTCTCAGCGCTGGTCCTGAACTGGAGATGGTTGCGAAGGCAGGAGTTGTGCTGGGTCACTCCTGGCTGCAGGGGGCTTTTGAATCACACAGAATCACACAGAATCTTCTAGGTTGGAAGGGACCTTAAAGATCATCTTGTCCAACCGTCAACCTAACTGACAAAAATAGACACCCACACAACAAACAAGGAGCATCATCACTAAACCATACCTCCCAGCACTACATCAACTCGTCTTTTGAACACCTCCAGGGATGGTGCCTCAACCACCTCCCTGGGCATAATAACTCCCTGGACATTTGGGGGGTGTTTGTGGCAGGGATGGGTGAGTGTGTGTGTGTGTGTGCACCGATGGGGGCAAAAGGGGGGTCTTGCTCCGTTTCTTTTTCCTGGAACCACACCTGCCCTGTTCCCCCCATTACAGGAGATCACCCTGCCGTTGTTTCCCCCCGTCTCCATCTTATTATTATCCAGCACAAGAGAAGGAGGATTTTTGCCATTGCCTCAGAGCAACTGTGCTCTTAAGTTTCTTCCAAGACTCACACCGGGGCCGCTTCTCTGCATGTGTGGTCTCTTGGACTGCGTAGCGCTCATAAATAAATAAGGGGAAAAGTTCTTAATCTTCATTCAAAAGCTCCTGGTATCACAATGCTGCTGCACAAAAGCCATCTTATTAGCCCCAAGTGCAAAATGCTGCCTTTTCTTGCAGAAGCTCATTAATTGCAGGTCACCATTCAACAAGAAAGATGAGGCACTTGAGTTCTTCAGGCTCTCATTAGCCACAGAGCTGAACAGTATGTGTGAAATTAACAGTCACCTGAGTACCTCTATAATTTCATAATTATTAGGCCTAATGGGTTAGTCTCTGCCAAATGGCTTTAACTCCTTCCTAGCCAAAGCAGGGAACTGCACGAGATGCCAAGGTTGGCGTATTTCACAAGTTCTATAACCATTTAACAGCTTTCTCGTGGAAATAATAATAAGGAGGGGAAGTTTCCAGGATCATGTACTGTTTGCATTTTTTAACATATGTTTAGCTTTTAATTATTCATATACAGCACGCCAAGGAAGCAGATAGCCTGTATCCCAGAGAGTGGGTGAAAGAGCTTTCTCTGCAAAGGGATTTTAATTGGTTTTAAAATGCGTTCTGCGTGTGTGTTTATATTTGCGTGTGTGTGTGAGAGTTGAGCCTTTGGTTTCTCTTCTCCTTGATGATTACATTACATTATTTCCCGTCTCTTACATTTTTATTTATCTTAGGCTTAAAAAGCAAAATCAGAGCTGAGATTTCTGTCTCTGCTTTTGAACTCAAGGATCTGGGAAATGGCACTGCCTTTTAATGGGGATTTTCTCCTACTTGAGGCCAGCTTAGACGAGAAGCTGGAGGGGAAGGCTGCCTCTCACCTCCAAGTAGTTAGTTGTTTTTCTTGCCTTTCGTCTCGTAGTCCGGAGCGTGGGTGCCTCGTGCCAGGTGGGAACATGCAGACCATGCTCCTCCCTGGTTTGGGGTGACCAGCGGGGGGGCTGTGTCCCCTTGGCTGTCACATTGCACCCCTGGGGGCAGCCCTCCCTCCCCCCACAGCCCAGGGAACCAGCCCCTTCCCTCCTCAGCTCTGCAGGGACAGCCCTGTCCCCTCCTGCTCTCCTTGCGACGGACGGGTCCAGGCACAGGGTGGCTACTCACACCAGGCCCAAACACACACTAAATTCAATACCTGTGAACTAAAGTCACTTCTTAAAACATCTCTGCACCCGTCCCAGAATGGGTCCTACTGGGAATGCCCTGGTCTCCTCCAAGCCCCAGGACGTATCCCCTTTTCCCGCTGCTCCCAGCCTTAATGGGACCCTTAGCAGTGATGTGGAGACATGAGTGACATGAGACCCGGAGACCCAGGAAACAGGAAGAGGCTTAAAAATCCCCCTTAGTGCCTTGTTTTGCGCGAGATGACTCAGCTCTGGAGGTTGTGCTGGATGGGATGGCGTTTCTCACTGCGTGGCTGAGGCTGATGATAGAAATACAGCAGAAGGGGCACTTTGGCTGGAAAGGACTGTCCAACCCAGTTCAGGGTCCAATGTGCTCTTGGCCACAGGAGTAAAATCCTGAGAGCTCTCATTGGTAAGAAGTTGTGGCCCTGGGAGCTGCTGTGGTGTCAGCAGAAGATAACTGAGGCTGAGCCACTGCTGCTGCACCAGTTCCAAGCTCTGCCCAGTCTCACCCCACAGTCTCCCCGTTCTTGAACTCCATCACAATTTACAGGTTTTGGGTTTTTTTTGGGGGGTGATGCTGCCCTGAATTTGTTTTCATTGTGCGACAGCTAAGTAAGGGGGACCTGGGGGCTGAACTTCCCCCCAGGACTGCAGTGAGGGTGAGCAGTTGGTGGGACCCCACAATGTCTGTGACACAGTGAGTTCCCAGGGAGTCCCAGGGATGGGCTGACCTCCATCAGCAGTCCCAGTGGCCAGAATGGCACTGCTGGTGGCAGCATCAGGGATATGGAGCATTCAAAGCTGCTGGGTCACCATGGAATGGGTTTCTCAGGACTCTTTTCAAGAGGGGAACCAGCTGGGATACCTGCAGGCCATCAGAAAAGACAGATGCTGGGAGCTGGAGGCTTGGATGGACACCAGCATCAGACCCCGGGAGCTAATGCCTTCGTGGCATTCAATTCCCAGCGCTGCCTGTGCTGGGAGATCAAGGCTGGGAGGAGGGAGGGTCTTTCTTCACTTAGGTGCTGGAGAAACGTCTCCTTCAATGATATTTCACCTTACCTCTCCTTGCCACATCTGTCAACTTCTGCTAATTACCGAGTTTGCTATCACCCTCCGCACTGATGTGAAGGGTAGGAAAAAGAGAAAAAGGAGGTTAAGGGATTCTACAATTATAAATGATGTCTGGCAGGCTAAGGTACCATATAATGCATTATAAGCACTTAAAAAGCTAACCCATTCTGTCTTCTTTCTTTGGCATAAATAATGGCTTTTTTATGAATAAATCATGCAGCCAAGGTCTCTGAAAATAGCAGGAACCTGGAGCAGAATGTCTCCATCCTCATTTTTGCTAGGACAGCAGAGAAGTCAGCAATCCACTCCATCACCGCTGATAAACCGGGGCTAGCGCAACTCCCAGTAATGAAATAGGGAGATAAAGTTTCGGGAGGGTGAGCGGGGCAGGGGGATATTTCTGCCAAAGCACCGATTGCACCCGGGCTCCAAATGAAACATAATGGACTCCGAGGAGATAAGCATTTTTTTTCTGCCCCATGAATAAAGCAAGACCTCATAACTCATAGACAGGCAAAGCTGCCAGCAACTTGAAAGTGCTTCCTTCTGCTTCTGGTTTGTGTTTCCTTTTAATGAAGCTCCTCCAAAGCCGAGGGGGGGCTCAGAAGTGGGGCTGGAAGCAAGCCCTGCCTTTGCGTGTGTGGAGTCCGGCTCGCGGCGGGCGGTGGGGAGTGCTGGCTGGGCGGCGGTAGCCACCCAGGCCTCGTCACAAAGGGCTCGCAGCTGGGCTGCGTGCCGGGGAGAGCCTGCCCTGGCAGAGAGGGAGGTCCTGCTGCCCTCGGAGGCAGGCGTGAAGGCAGGGGGAGGTCTGCCTCCTCCTGCCTACGGCCTCAGATGAGGGTTTGGTGGGGGCACAGGGCGTCCGCTCAGCCCCAGCTCCTTCTGCCCCCGCAATGGCTCTCTCCTCTCCGGTGAGGTGGACAACCCGCTGGCCCCCTTGCAAAGGGTCCTTCCTGGCTCCCTGATCCAGCCAGAGATGTCCCCCTCTGGCCACCCAAAGGGACCGTGTCAGGGCATGGCTGCAGATTTGGTGGCCACCTTGCAGGGCACAAGTGGTCCAAGCATCACAGAGTCACAGCACCCTGTGCCACCTCCCAGCCCTGGGTGCTGGGCTCTGCCAGTCGATGGCCCCCTCCTCCAGGCACAGCCCACCCTCCAGCTGGTGAGAAGCTGGTGAGGAAAAGCTCATCCCCTCAGGAACACTTCCCATGGGGGTGCAGGGGAGAAGCCCTCACCCTGCGTCATGCAAGGAGGTTGGGGTTCACACCCACCCCAGACACCCCGTGGATCTTAAACTGAAAGAGGGGAGATTGAGCTGAGATGTGGGGAAGAAATTATTTGCTGTGAGGGAGGTGAAAGCCTGGACCAGGGGGCCCAGAGAAGCTGTGGCTGCCCCATCCCTGGAGGGGTTCAAGGCCATGTGGGATGGACCTTGGAGCAACGTGGTGTGGTGGGAGGTGTCCCTGCCCAGGGCAGAGGGTGGCACTGGGTGGGCTTTAAGGTCCATTCCAACCCAAACCATTCTGTGATTCTATGATCTCTTGTAGGACAGTGGTTGCAGACAAGGCCCATGGTCTCAGCCCACAGCCAGACCATGTTCCCTTGCACAAGCCAAGCCCGTCACACCCATGGAGCAGTTTCGGGCTGGCCAGGCAGCCTCAGGTTCCTGCATCACCCAGTCACCTCCTGAGCTGCAGCACCAGGGGCCAGAGACCGTACAGCTCATGACATGCTGCTGGAAGAGAGGGACTCTCTGGCACTGGTCCTGTCCCAATGCCTAGAGGAAAGCAACGCAGTGGGGAGTGGGCACAACCCCCAGGATGTTGGATGGGATGGGGGCACCGTGTGTAACCCCCTCAGCTGGCACACAGACAGGAGCAGCCCTTATTCCCTGTTGGGACACGCTTCCACTGCGGTCTTCAGTTTCCTGGGAGCAAGGGACAATTTTGCAGTCGATTCCTTTCCATGCACAGGGCAGGCAGCACAAGATGAGCCGAAGAACCTCCATCAGGAGGGGCCGTTGCTCATCATGGAGCAGAGGTTTGCATTTGCAGTCGGTCTTTAGCAGCTGCTGGGTGTGTTTGTCACAGGGAGCTGAGCTGTGGGCTGTGCACCAGCGCTGCAGACACACCTGGGACCCAACACCATTGGTGACAGGAGCCAGGCTGTCTGCTGGCAGAGACCTCAGCCTTGCCCACCTGGTCATGGCCCCACATTTCCCCCCCCCCGCCCCCCCGATATAATTTTTGAGGGCCCAGCACAGGGTGCTGGTGGCTTTGGGAAGGGGATGCATTGAGAGCATCTCGCAGTCCCCGCCAGGCAGGGCTCTCTGCGGCTCCGCATTCAAACCTCTGCAGCAGCAGGCAGGAAGGCCGGGAGCCCGCAGACTCACTGACGATTAATCAGCCGGCCACAAGCCCTGCAACCCTGCTCTGGGGGCTGTGGGTTGAGTTATGGCTTCCTGAGGAGCTGCAGGGCATTCCATGGAGAGCCGGGTGCTGCTGGGGCTGGGGTCGTGCTGGGGGTCCGGGGGTCAGCGCTGTGCGACGCCGGCTGCGGCAGCCTAGGAAAGCAACATCCCCATCCTCAGAGGGGGATTAAGGGCAGACAGAGGACAAAATGGAGCAGAAAAAAAAAGTCAGTAAAGTCATTGGGGTTGTTCTGAGCGGGGACAAATGCTGGGGCACCTTTGCACAGCAAACCTCTGTGGCAGTGCTTTTATAGAGTCACAGAATGGTTAGAGTTGGAAGGGACCTTAAAGATCATCTTGCTCCAGCCCCTGCCCTGCACCCTGCTACGCCCAGGGGGACACCTGAGTCTCTGGGGACCTGGTCTCTGGGGACACTATGCCACGCCATGGGCTCTCTCCCACTCTGACAACATCTCCACGGGGTAGATGACACCTCCCCGTACAGGTACGTGCCTGTGCGCACACACACTGCTTGGAGACCCTCTGTCTGATTGTTTTGGGGGACAAGCTTCGCCAAAGCGCAGCACACAGAGGCCCTTCACATTTTCCCAAGGTCCCCGCCACTTCTCCTGCAGATCCTTTCCCTCTCTCCCCTTTTGCTTTTGTTGCGGGGAAAATAAGGTTTCCTGGGGACAGCACAAACGGGAGGCTCTTTGCTCCTCCTCCTCCCCCTCCTCCTCCTCCCTCTCCTCCTCCTCCTCCCGGGGTCTCCCCATGCACAGGCAGGTTATTGGCAGCAGCCCATGCTGAGGAGGTGTGATGGAGGACAGGGAGCGGGGAAGGAGCTCACGCTGCCCCGGTGCTGTCTCATCCCTCCTGCCTGCGCAGGCAGCCCTCAGGCCAGGTGGTTGGGTTTCTTCCTTGGGCTCAATTCAGCAAAAGCAGCTTGTGATGTTTCTCCTTCTCCCTGGGGTGGGCTGCTCATTTTTGCCCCGTAAGACAATGCCCTCTTTCAAAAACAAAGAAATTATAAAGTACATATGAACATATGGTAACATATATTCTAGGCTGCCTATGTGGCCAATTTTCTGTATGTTACCATATGGTGCCGCGTATTTAGCAAAAATATAACTTGACTGTTTCTCTTTCCATATGGGGATTCTTTTGCCTTAATTAATAACATTGAGCAAAAACTCTTTCTAAGGTTTCCAAGATTTCTGCAAGGGAATATCTTATGACAGACACATGCTCCTGAAGGCTTTCCTCCTTATTTGTCTATAGCCTTCTGTCCTCATCCTCTTCCGCATGCTCCAAGGGCGTCTGTGGATACATCTGCCTGTGGGATCGTGGGGAAGGGGATGCAGTGCCCTGACCTGGCTCCCATCCCAACGGCACCCGTGGGAGCCCCTGTCCATTCCCCAGGACCTGACCTTCAGCTCTGGGGACAGAGCAGGGAAGTGTAGGTGGGCTGGGTCCCTCCAGCTCATCCAGGAGGTTTGAGGAGCTGAGTTAATGAATGACAGGGGCGATGGGGAGGCTGCTGGTGCGGCAGAGAGAGTATTCATGGCCACGCAGGGACTGCTGTCTTCAAAGGAGTAGAAAGCAACTCACTTTTGCAGCTCTCCAATTAAGCCTCTCAAGTGCCAGTTATCTCATATAATAGGAAAATATGTCAAAGTATCCTCTCAGGACAAGCCTGCAGCCAACGCCAGCGAGATGAAACCAGCCCCAGCTCCACCGAGGCGGGATGGGGTTGGGAAGGGTCGGAGGCACAGCCCCAGCTGTTGGAGACCCTCCTGCTTTCCTGGCCAAAGCCTGTAAATGAAGACAAATCTCTGCACGACTCCAGATGTGCCCCTTCGCCCCGCAGGGACGTCCCTGCCTCGCAGGCAGGCAAAGGCAGAGCAGAGCCGGCGCGGGGTGGGAGAGCGGGGACAGCGGGACAGACGCCGGATTTCCACCTCTCCCCGTTCCCTGGGCCTCGCTGGGGAAGCTGATCTCCCTTTCCCCCAGCCCTGCACTCCCCATGGGGTGGGAAGGGACACGGGCAGTGCCTGGGGTGGCCCAGCTTTGCTGCAGAGCCAGCGGGAAGCGTCCGTCCCTCCTCCCGCTCGGCGGCAGCACGTTTCAGCCAGGCGCTGCTCCCCATGGGGCTGCCCCCTCCCACCAGCACACACATCCCTGACGAGGCTTCGCTTGAATGGTCTCAGCCTTCCTCGGCTCCACATCCCTCTTCCCTCCCTTGTGCCGCTGGGATGGGCCGGCACTGCCTGCCTGAATGGGACAGGGTGGCTTGCAGCCGGGCGTGCGGGTGGTGGGCGCGTTGATTTCCCTGCCCTTCACCTACAGCCCCTCGGGAAGCCCCAGGGAAACCTTTTAGTGGGCAGAATCAAGGCTTTGGGGGCAATGGGAACCAGGACCTCCTTGCGTGGGCTGCCCTGGGCCCCCTGGCTCCTCACACCCCAGAGGTTCCCGTAGAATCATAGAATCATCTGAGTTGGAAGGTCTTAAAGGTCTTTAAGATCATCGAGTCCAACCATATGTTAGAACATTTCTCTCCCAAGGAGGCCAACAGGGATTCTAGCAAAGCCCCCCTGCCCCTGCCCAGGCCATTCCCTGTCCTGCTCCCCCCAACACCACTGACCTTGCACAGCCCTCCCCTCAGCCCTGCTCAGGGGCCCACACATATCTCCTGCTCTTTGGACAGACCTCCTCCCTGGGGTGTTTTGGGCATCCTTTGGAGGTTCTTGGGCAACTCTCTCTAAAGAGTGTGCCCTTCCCAGTGACATTAATTAATGTCTTCCAGGTTGCACATGCATGGGCCAAGCCATCTACCTTCCTCAGCCCTGATGACTTACCCAGCTTGTTTTGAGGGGTGGGATGGGAAGGAAAGGCTCTCATGGACCATAGGCTTTGTGCAACTTCTTGAAGGGTTACTTGGCAGTCGGGGCAGTCCTGTGTGAACTGAACAGTAAGCACTTCATCTCTCAGCCATGTTCCGCATCCCCAGAGCCTTTATCTTTGAGAACTGAGCTGAATTTGACCCCAGCTCACTGCCATCTGGTATCCCCTTCACTTCCAGCTGATGTCCCTTCTAGATGAGGGCCTCCACTGTGGTTCCTTGCAGACTGGGACATGAGAAGAGCTGACAGAGCAGTAGTCACCAGTTCTGCAAGTGCAGCATCTCTGTTGCAGTGGCTGAGGGAGTGGGATGCTGCCAGCACCTTGTGTGCAGCTGATCCTGGCTCAGGACCGCGCAGCCCCCACATGGTCCTGCTCCACCCTTTCCCCCTGATCCTCAGAGCAGGACAGAGGGTGGGACATGTGCAGAGTTACAGTTAGATGGAAACCATTCATAGCCTGAGAGTCACACTGGGGACTACATCTGGTTGATGGCTTGTTCGTTTGCAGGGTGGCATTGAGTTCACAGCTGGGAAGACAGACCACAGACCAGGACATCACTGTCACCTTGGCTTCCTAAATCCACGCGATGCATCCAGGGCATCCATGTACCATGACAGAGGTACCGGTGGGATCCTGTTCTTTACTGTGATGTTGTGATGTTCATCTTCCCACCCAAGGCTGAGGAAGTGGCAGAAGGGAGGCCACAGGGCAGAGCAGAAGGACTTGAGAGCTGCCAGGGAGTAGAGAGCTCGAGGTGGAGGCCAGCACTGGGCAGACCTGGGAGTGTGAGAGCTGCCAGGGAGCAGATGGAGTTGAGGACAAGAGTGGTGCTGAGTACAGGGACACGGGAAGCTGGTAGAGGTGACATTAAGGATGATACAATGGCAGGAGAGCAGCCCACTCCTTGGGTGCTGCTGCAGAGGGGTGAGGGTGCCCCCAGAGCAGGAGTGGAGTTGAGTGGGAAGCAAGCCAGGCTGTGTTCCCACCACGTTTCAGACCAGAACCTCCACTGACCCATGCTGTCCAACCTCTTGGCACAACATCAAATCCCACCCTCGCAACCCACGCTTATATGAGGGCTCTCAGGGCACTGAGAGCTGTGCAGAGGCTGAGCCTGCTGGGCTCCTGGTGGTGGCATTAGGAGATGGCACTGGGAGAAGGTCAGTGCGTGCAGAGCAGGCAGAAGCTGTCAGCACGCAGCTCTGCTGAGCGTCTAAAAGGAGGACAACCACAGGGAGCAAAGAAACGGGCTCTGCTCAGGAGCTGACAGGAGATGCCTGGTGCTGGGGGCTTCCAGGGAGGACAACCATCATCCAGGACGCTCGGACAAAGCACATCCTGGACCGCTGCTGTGGAGTCTCAGTATGGTGCAGAGCAAACGGGAATTTCCAGGGCCCTGGGAGAAAAGTGGAGGTTGGCCTAATATTTCAAGAGGGGAAACAGGACGACGTGGGTAATTACAAGTCTGTCAGCCTGACATTGATCCCAGGCAAAATAATGGAACGGCTGATATGGAATGCAATGAATAAAGAATCAGAAAGGGTGATATAATTAATGCCAATCAACAGGGATTTATGGAAAATAGATCCTGTCAAACCAACTTGACGTCTTTCTTCCTGTTGGGTCTTTTCTTTTTCTCTTTAAATCCAGGATTACAAGTTTCCCCAGCGAGGCAGAGGGGTTTGCTGAGGACACGGAGAACAGCAATGGGTGACCTGGGTACCAGGTGATGTTTTCTTACCAAAACAGGAAAACCCAAACGACCACGTGGGGTGGTTTCAGACAGGAGAGGTCATGGGCTCAGCTGCAGAGCATCAGGCACAAACTGCCATTGCAGGGCTCTGCAGGAGACGCTTCCCCCTGGCAGGTCCCGTTGGTGATGGTGAGGATGTGCTGGGGCATCCACGTCCCACTGTGAGGAGGGAGGTCCTGCTGGGAAGTCACCCATGGGGCTGTGGGGGAAAATTTGGGGTAATCTGCAGAGTTGGGAGCACTTTGCACCAAGCTGCCATGGAAAGGGTTAATAATACCAGTGGACAGGGACAATGTGAATTTTTCCTCTATTGTTGCTCCCTGGAGTTGCTTCTCCAGCGCCCGTGTCTTGTGCTGGATGGTGTAAGATCCAGGGCAGGGATCCTGGAGGACACAGCCAAAGACCTTCTCTTGGTAAAAGCACATTCTGGTTCCACGTCTCCTGCACATCACAGGTGACACGGAGGAGCAAGAGGCTGTGTGGCCCCATTTGCCTTCTGGCCCTGCTCTCTGGGAAACCCGTAGGATCTATCCATCTCTGTGCTATGTCCTAAGGGGTCCCTGTTCCTCTGGCCCCATTTGCAGCTCCTGTCTAGTCCCCTGCCTCACGGTGCTACCTCATGCAATGGTGTTCAAGCCCCCAAAACCTTCCTGGTGTCTTTTGCTCCAGCCCTGATCCCACCATCCCCCATTCTGCTCCTTGCTCCTAAGAAATAGGACTAGGGGCAATGGCTTTAAGCTGGAGGGGAGCAGATTTAGATTGGAGATTGGGAGAAAGTTCTTCACTGTGAGGGTGGTGGAGCACTGGAACAGGTTGCCCAGGGAGGTGGTTGAGGCCCCTTCCCTGGAGATATTAAAGGTGAGGCTCGACGAGGCCCTGGGCAACCTGGTCTAGTTGGGGGTGTCCCTGCTGACTGCGGGGAGGTCAGACTAGATGACCTTTGGAGGTCCCTTCTGGCCTGGATGATTCTATGATTCTATGAAATGCTGAGCTAATCCCAATTCAGAGCTGAGCCCCTCATCTGATGGTTTGCTGTGACCACCATGGCTTTCCCAGCCCTGTAACCTCCACAGACGCTGCTGCTGGATCCTGGGTTACACTGTAGGTTTCCTCACAATGAGGGTGGCTTCATGTCAAACACAGATCCCCGTGGAAACTCACAAGAAACACCTGGATCCCAGCATCCTCCCCGAGATAAGACCCAGGTGGTGCCCCCAGCATTTGAGCCCCATGTGACATGTGGGGTGACACCCTGTCGGTTGACATTCTGTGGGGCCCTTGCTGCTCACCCGTGGCATGTTTAAGGGGCCCCCACCTCTTGCCCACTCAGCACACAAATGCCCCATCCCCTCCCAGACACCTCCTGTCCCAGGGAGCTCAGACACCAAAGAGGGACCCCTCAGCTTGGGGGTGCTGGTGGATGAGAAGCTGGACATGAGCAGGCAGTGGGACCTTGCAGCCCAGAAGGCCAATCACATCCTGGGCTGCATCAAAAGATGCGTTGCCAGCAGGTCCAGAGAGGTGATTCTACCACTTTACTCTGCTCTGGTGAGACCTCACCTGGAGTATTGTGTGCAGGTCTGGAGCCCTCAATATAGGAAAGATATGGACCTGATGGAGCGGGTCCAGAGGAGGGCCACAAGGATGATCAGGGGGTTGGAGCCCCTCTGCTACGAGGACAGGCTGAGGGAGCTGGGGTTGTTCAGCCTGGAGAAGAGGAGGCTCCGGAGAGACCTAATAGCAGCCTTCCAGTACCTGAAGGGAGCCTACAGGAAGGCTGGGGAGAGCCTGTTTAGAAAGGCCTGTAGTGACAGGACGAGGGGCAATGGCTTCAAGCTGGAGGGGAGCAGATTTAGACTGGAGATGAGGAGAGGGTTCTTCACTGTGAGGGTGGTGGAGCACTGGAACAGGTTGCCCAGGGAGGTGGTTGAGGCCCCTTCCCTGGAGATATTCAAGGAGAGGCTCGATGAGGCCCTGGGCAACCTGGTCTAGTTGGGGGTGTCCCTGCTGACTGCGGGGGGGTGGGACTAGATGGCCTTTGGAGGTCCCTTCCGGCCTGGGCAATTCTATGATTCTATGATTCTAAGCTTCCCCCAGGCTGGGTAGAGGGGTTCCCCTGCAGCACTCCTCCTCCAGCCCCCCAAAACAGACCCCATTACTGCCCACCTCCTGGGGGCTTGCTGGCTGTGAGGCAGCTGCTGGTGCACGACAGACACCGCAGCACAGGGGTGCCATGTCCTCCTGCACCCAGCCAGCCCACTGCTGGAACCTCCTTACCCATTGACACACAGCAATTAGATTCTGCACTAATTGAATTAGATTTAAATTAGATATTAGGAAAAACAAAAAAAGGGTTATTAAACATTGGAACAGGCTGCCCAGGGAAATGGGGAATCATCATCCCATGAGGTATTTAAAAGATGGGCAGACATAGTGCTTAGGAATATGGTTTAGTGATGTTTTTTGTCCGTGTCGGGTTGATGGTTGGACTCAATGATCTGAAAGGTCCCTTCCAACTTAGACAATTCTACAATTCTATGAAATCTTTCTTCCCCTTTCATCATTTTGCCAGGAACTGACCTGTGGTGACCAGCTTACAGGGATGTACCAGGCTTTTGGGAGCACCTTTGAGCCACAACCATCCTGGCATGCCAATGGCTTTTTCTCCGAGTTCCCAAAAGACCATCAGTGGACAAGAAGTGGGTGTCTCGAGCCTCCTCACCAGGACTTCCCCTTGCCTGCACTTTGTTACGTGGCAGTGACATAGGGACAATAGAGGATCCACAAGAGCAGAAACGAAGTAAAATGTTCCACCTGCAACACCAGCAAGTGGAGTTGGCTGAACTGGTGGCACTGGGTTGCTTGGCCACAAGTGCAATATGACGGAGGCATATTGTTTAGATGTTGCGTGTAGCATGCATGGAGTCCTGCAAACCACAGCCAACCGCCCCTTCCCCTGGGCACCGCATGGATGGGGAGACGGTGGGGATATTTTGAAATAGGTTTGGAGGCTGCATACATTTTCCCACTTTCTTTTAGCTGTTTATTAAGGGAGAAGTTGAATTTATGGGATGGGATACATGGGATCAGCAGCCTCAGGCGTGGCCTGGAATGAGTCCTGCCTTGCCTGCAGAGCCCTCAGAGAAGCCATCCAAAAATGTCCCCAAGGAGAGGCAGGATGAGGAGAGATTGGCTGGCCGCACTGCTGGGGTGGGCACAGGGGGTTTTGGCCAACGTCCCCTTGGCCTGTTTGGTGCCTGGCAGCAGGGCAATATTGAGCTTTCTGTGCCTGAGAGCACCAAGAACCACAGAATCATAGAATCATTTAGGTTGGAAAAGCCCTTTAAGACTGATAACCCAACACTGTCATGTCCTCCACTCTCTGGGCCTGACCTCCAGTCAGCTTTGCACCCAGTGAAGAGCCCTCCTGTCCAAGCCATGGGCAGCCAGTTTCTCCAGGAGAATGCTGTGGGAAATAGTGTCAAAAGCCTTACTTAAGTACAAGTAAACAACATTCACAGCCTTTTTCTCACCCACCAAGCAGGTCATTTTGTCATAGAAGGAATCAGGTTTGTCCTCAGAGGGGTTTCAGCTTCTCCAGCCTGCTTTGATGAACGCTGGGGAGCCCCCTGGGTGGCCAAGTCCACTTTTCGGGGCTGACTGAGGGGCCTTAGAGCAGACACCCATCCCTGAACCTGAGCCTTCGACCACAGAGTTTTTTTCCCAACCCAGTCTGCCCCAAGACCCTAAATCCTGGCCCAAAATAGGAGTCACAGCCTCCAGTCACTTGGGTATTTTTTTCCAGGGCAGGAAATAAATTTACGCACAAGAAGGGGAAGTTTTGGTCCAAACAGCTCCTGCAGCTGCTGAAAAGGGGATTTCCAGGTCAGTGGCCCGGGGCTGCACTCAGGGGGGCTGGTTGGGGAGCAAAGGGGCTTGGGGCAGCGGGTGCAGACCAGAAGCACCTCCACGGAGCTGGACATTGTCACCCACCCCAGCACCGGGCAGCAGTGACACTGAGGCAGGCCAGCAGTCTCAGAAAATATTGGTAAAAGTCAGTAAATATATATATTTATGGACTTCTCAGGATGATGTCCAGAGGTCTGTGTCCAGGTGGGACTGTACGAACACCTCCACAGCCCAACCCTCCCCAGGCTGGGTGAAAGCTCAGTGTCCCCAAACACCACATATTCTCCTCAGTGGTTCTCCCCAGGTGTCCCCCCCCACTCCACTTCACTGGTCCAGCACAGTCCCTTCTGTTTCAGCCCAGAGACACATAAGCAATATTTAAAACAATTTTATTCATGAAAATATGCTGTACAATGCACTATACACAGTTCTTTACATTGCCACATACACAAACTCTAATAGCACGATCAAGAAAGTTACCATTGCCTACGATAGATGCGTGGTGAGAGATGACGCCTGTCAGAGACCCTCCCCCCCAAGTCTGTACAGTTATAAATACGAGGGAAAGGACGGACCGAAAACTGCCGTATGAAGCAAACCTGTGGGGTCCCTTCCACATCCCCCTGACGCCGGCTCCTGGCTCCGGGCAGGGCTGGGGCTGGGCGGGAGCAGGGCTGGGAGCAGAGGATGCTCCTTGTCCCCAAAGGCTGTCCTGTGGGGCGGCGGAGGGAAGCGGGGGGGCCGGGATGGAGAGGGGGTGATGGAGAGGGGAGGCTGAAGCCGAGCGAGGTGGGACATGAGGTGGCTTGTGCTCGGGGAGCCGTTTCCAGAGAGGGAACCTGGAGCCTCGCACAGTGAAATAAAGCCCTGATTTCCCCTTCCAGCAGCGGGGCAGTGGGGGCTGCAGGGGGGGGCATGACCTTGCCAGCCACCCCCAGGACCTGCCTGCCCCATGGACACAGCCCTGACCCCCCCCCATGCCATCACCACCCCTCGGCTCTGCTCCCCTCGGCCGCGGCGGGACCAGCCCGTCTCGCCTCCCCCTCCACCCGTCCCCGGGGTCCAGCCACTTTCCACGGGGGGGTGTCTCTGTGCCTGCCCCCCCCCCGCTGCCTGCCATCCCTCGCACCGCACGACGACTGTAAGGCATTTCTCCTACTGCTGGTGTGGCTTCCCCTCCACAATGATGGTTGGCCCACTGAAAGGGGGTTTGGGCGGGCATCCCTGTGCCTGAGCATCCCATCTGCAAATGCCCTGCTGCCGGGGTGAGCCCCAGCTGGCCCCCGTGCTGGTGTGCTGCTGGGTGTGTGCCTGGGGATGGGATGCCTGGAAGAGCCAGGACCCCTTCCCTATCTCCCATGCTCGGGGGGCAGAACCCCTCTTTTCTCCCCGGGCAGCCCCAGCCGCCCTCCCTGCCTCTCCTCGCCGGCAGCCCTTCACACCTCGTGGCAGAGCCGGGGTGCCGGGTATTAAATAGTCATTTGCAATCAGTTTCCAACAATTTTAAATATGCCTGAAACGAGAGGTGGTGTATAAAAGGAATGCGGTAATGATCCTGACCAAAGAATAATCCTTTTTTAAAAAAGCATTCAAGAAAGATTATATATAATAGAATATATTAAATTCTGTACATGATCAAATAATGTAAACATAATTAATTAACCTGTAAAAATGTCTTTAGCGACTATGCCCGCCGTGTGCCCAGGGTGAAGATGAAGGGTGGCACATGGGGCTCCTCTGTCCCGCTTTGCCACAGCCCGGTGGGTCAGGAGAGGAGCAGGAGGTGCCCACCCTGGCTCCCACCCTGCCCCAGCTCCGAGCCCCCACACCTCCCCTGCGGCTCGTGGGACCCAGCGCCTGCCCCGTGGTAGAGGAGATGGTGCTGGGGCAGGAAGGGAAGAGCTGGGCCAGGAAAACGTGCTGGTTCAGTGGACTAACCCTCGCTGCATCCCAGGGGCAGGGGGTCTGAGAAAGCGTGTGGTCCCCGGAAGGAAGACAGGGTGTGCCAAGAGCCCCAGGGGACAGAGAGCAGCTCCCACAGCCTCTCCCCCCACCCCTCCATCTCCTCTGCCTGCCTGCCCTGCTCCAAACCCTGCTGCCCCACGGGATGGGCTCCTGGCAGTGGGTCCCTGGCTCACCCCTGCCCACAGGGCTGTGGGGCCAGTTTGGGGTCCCCACACGCAGCAGTGACTCATGGTCCCCATCCCCACGGAGAACCGGACCCCGGGAGATGGGTGCACCATGGCTGCCCCCTCTTGCTGCCATCCCCCCAGACCAGCTCTCCTGTCATCCTGGGAATGGGCAGGGACGAGGGACAGGCATGCTGGCTGCTGGCTGGAGTCACTCTTGAGACCAGCAGTGGCCCCCCAGAAGCCCCACAGCCCTGTGGCATCTCCCTGAGCTCTGCAGGTGGGGGAAGCAGCGTGGATCACCCAGGCTTGGGGCAGGGTGGGCCTCACACTGCCTCCAGAGGCCTGGCCACCGCATCCCTCCCCTCCTCTCACCCCCACACCCTTCACCAGGGGTGACACAGCTTCCACCTCACCATCCAACACCCAGTGCCACGGCCAAGCTGGGACGCGTGACGTGGCGCAGCCCCCAGCACTGCTCGCAGCCTCTCTCCTCCTCTCCCCGTGCTCCGCCCTTGCTGCCCCCCAACACAAAACCTCAATGGCAAAAGAGTGCATGAAATCAAATAAATACGCCCCAATCCCCGACCCTATGTGCTCCCCCTGAGCCTGTGACACAGGGACACCCAGGCCAGCAGCGGGTCACTCCTGACAGGACCACCTCGTGCAGGAGCATCTCACGCCTGCTCCAGGCAGGGCACGGCGGCTTTGCTGTGGGCAGGAGTGACTGTGGCACCCTGGGCCACCAGTGGGCACGTGGGCTGCCCAGATGCTGCCCCCAGGGCCCCCTTCCCTCCATGGCCAACCCCCCTTCTCACTCCTTGGGAAGAAAACCCACCTGGAGCCAGGCGAGACAACCCGCAATGGAGGTGGCCTGGCAGGGGGGGGGTTGGGCTTGGCAGAGGTCCCATCTCCACCAGGATTTAAAGGTGATGAGCCCCTCCTTGCCCCAGGGCACTGTCCCTACTCCTCACACTCCTACTCTGGGGACTCGTTTTTGGTGGTGACTCAGAGCAAAGGGGCCCTTTCCAGAGAGGGGTGCCCAGGCAGGGGGTTCCCATGCCACCGGCCATTACCGCTCCGTCACCAGCCCAAGGACAAACCAAACTGGCATTGTCACAGTGGGGCACTGGGACCGTCTGGAAAGGAATTCCCTTCCTGCTTCCCCCCTGGACCTGCCTGGCTCTGGCTGCCTTCCCCAGGTTTCCTCTGGAGGATGCTCGCAGGAGGACCCAGCGGATCAGGCACATGTGGGGGCCAGGGGCCCTACCCCGTCTCAATTTGTGACCCTACGGTGTGTTTTGTTGTTCGACCCCAAGCTCCGACCGATGGCTCTAGCCCATCTTAACAAACAAAGGCAGAAGAGAAAGGAAAAAGAAAAAAGAAAAAATTAGTTAGTCTCAATGTTTCCCCTCGTGGCTTCTCGGCGGTGAGCCCCCCCTACCCCGGGGCAGGCGTCACCCGGGCACCCAGCTCTGGTTCGTGGGCTGCGGGCCCCCGGGCAGCGCGGGCACGTTGAGCCCATTCTGCGGGGGGAGAGCCGAGTCGAAGTTGAAGTCCATCTCATCGCTGTCCATAAAGTCATTCAGGATGATGGACTCCACGTCGCACTCCAGGCTCCCGTTGAACATGTCCAGGTCCAGGTCTGCTGGGAACCTGTCTTGGCCCAACACAGGGGGGTGGACGGCCCCCGGGTAGGGGCCCTGCAGCGAATCCAGCAAGCTCATGTGTGCCCCTTGGTTATTAGCGTAGGAATGCAGATGCCCGTGGTGCGGCATGGCCGTCATGCTGCACGTGTCACTGGGCAAGCTCATAAGGCTGACAGGATTAGCTAAGGCACTGGTGTTGACCGCAGGGTGGTGACCGGCTGGTGACGGGTGGTACAAAGCATTGCTCTTCATGAGAGAGCCCGGGTGGGACGGGTAGGAGGACAAACCCTGCTCCCCGCTCCCGCACAGCAGCGGGTTGTGTCTGTGGCCACGGGCCGGCACCATGGGGCTGGCCTGCGGCAGGGGCAGGTCCCCCGGGACCATGCTCTCCTTGTGCGCGTAGGAGATGGAGGACAGCAGGTCCTGCAGCGAGGCGTTCCTGTAGGAGCTGACAGGCGAGAAGGTGGCTTGCTTGTTCTCCTGGATGGTCTGCATGGGCAGGCGGCGCATGAGGCTCATGGCCGGCTGGCTGTAGATGGTCCCGCAGTAGGTGTTGGTGGCAGCCCCCATGGTGGAGCACTTGGAGTTGAAGGAGAAACTGGAGCTGCGCTGTCGCAGGGCGGCCGGGGGGAGCTGCTGCGAGGGGCTCATGGTGTAGCCATCCTGCAGGTCCTCCAGCATGCTCTCCCCCAGGCTCTCGTTCAGGCTGATGGTGCCGGTCAGGTCGGTCAGCCGGGGCAGCTCCACGGAGCAGCGGGCATTGAGGGAAGGAGACATGGTGCTGGAGGGGCTGGGGTACATCAACGGAGAGGAGGGGGTACCGTCGTCCTCCTCCAGCTCGTCTGGCTCGTGGTTGGCCATGATGGGCGAGAGGCGCCCGCTCAACGTGCTGGCGGTGGAGCTGGCCCGCGTCCTGAAGTCCGCCCAGGCGTCATACTCGTCGCTGGCGTGGGACGCGGGGCTCTCCGACCACTTGGCCTGCTGGGAGGACGGGCTGTCTTCCCCGCGCTCCTGCGTCACCTGCAGCTGCTTCTTCTTGCTGGCCTTCCCCTTGATCCGCAGGAACTTGCTGTTGTTGTCCATGGAGACCGCCCGCCGGCGGGGCGTCTTCCCCGTCTTGCCGCCCTCGGGGTTCAGCATCCACCAGGAGCTCTTGCCGGTGCCCTCGTTCTGCACGCGGATGAAGCGGGTGTGCAGGGAGAGGTTGTGCCGGATGGAGTTCTGGGAAGACAGCAAGGACAGAGGGGACGGTCAGCGGTGGCTCCAGCACCCCAGGCAGCAGGGAGGTGACCTCAGGGCTTGGGTGGGGGGGTACACGGAGCACCATGGAGGACCTGGGCTCCATCCCCTGGGACACCATGGCTGTCTGAGTCAGGGGTCTGGGGCTCAGCTGGGGGGGTCTCTCCCACAGCACCGCTGGGTGTTTCACCTCCGGGAGCCCGTGGGTCATGGCCCTTTGCTGTACCTATCAACTGTCCCTCGTTAGTGCAATTACCATCATGGCAGGGAGCGGGAGGGGTGTCTTTATCATGTGCCCCCCCCAGGGACGTGCACCAGCCCTGCCCCAGGCAGGGCCAGGTCTCAGGAGACTCTTCTTCCCAAGAGCCTGAGGAAGGACAAGGTGAAGAGGACAAGGAAAGGACAAGGAAAGCAGAGGCAGAGGCAGCACCGTGCACAGGTCCAGGTCTTCTCCATCCCTCCCAGCCCTGGCCACCCCTGTGCCCAGCAGAGCCCACCAGGATACTTCCAGCACATCCTTGAGCACGAGCACCTCTGAGAGGTCCCAGCCCACTCTCCCCACCCCACCAGCTCCAGGGGCAGAGGGACCCTCTTTTGCCCACACATCACCCAGCACCGACCTTCTGGAGCCACATCCAAACCACGTTCCCTCCCCAGCATCCTTCTGTGATGTGCTCCCCCCATCCCTCATCACCAGGCAGGGTGACGCAGCAGTACCACCACGGCCCAGAGAACTTGTCAGCACCAAGAACTTGTCTCCAAAATTCCTGTCACCCTCTGCCAGCAGGGCCAGGGGCCCAGGAGGTCTGTTTCCCTTGTGTCTGCAGGCTGGCACAGGGACAGAAGGCAGGGACAGAAGGCACACACCCTGCCCAAGAAGCTGGGGCACGACAGCATGAGGGGCTTGCAAACCCAGCTAAAACCCCGTTGCCCAGACAAGGGGCAAGGAGGGGACGGGGGATGGGGACTTCTGGGGACCACTTTCCTCCCAGACACTCCTGGCTCCTGTATCCGTATCCAGCACCTCAAGAGGGTTTCCTACTGAGAGCGACACTCGCTCCTCACCCTCCTGCCTGACCTGGGGCGCTGAGCACCCCACCGGAGTGGGGATGCCCTTGAAAATGCAGGAGGAGGCAGGGAGCTTGCACCAGGGCCACGTCCCAATGCAAACATCCCCAGCTGCCACCAACCATGGGGGGACAGGCTGGGGTGATCCTGGGGAGATGCCTTCAAAGCTCTGGCCGGGGGAAGAGCAGGGGGTGAGGACATCTGCCTCTTGCTGCGGATCTCCTGCAGCCCATGGGACATCTGCATCTCCCACAGCCCAGGGGGTGCCGCTCCAGCTCCCTGCGCCCCCATTTCCCCAGGGTCCAGAGGGGAAAGGGAGGAGGCAGAGCATCACCCCAGGGTGCAGAGACCCTTGCGCTGCCCGTGGGCTCGGAGGGGCTGCGGAAGGGGGGGCAGCTCCTCCTGCCCCTGCCCAGCTGCAGAGGGACGAGGAGGGGGAAGGAACCAAGGTGCCAGGAAGAAAGTTTGGTGCTGCTGCTGGCGTTGGGAATACTAATGAAGAGGCGAGTGAGCTCCAGCCTCATCTATCATATTATGTAATGGCTTACTTCTCTGCACTTCATTTATTTGGAGATTGCTCCCAGGCTGGCTCCTCGCCAGCAGCCACCAAATCCAAGTCTACAGAAATCAATCTCGCGCTGACTGATTAAGCCGTGTTTAGAACTAATTGCTCCTTCGTGTGTGGGGAGAATAAATTACGGGCTTTAATTTCACATCTTTAAAATGCAACTGCAGGTATGGGCTAGCCGTTAACCCCTTCCTGCACAGCCCCGCGCACGGCTGGGGAGGGGGCAGGCCGTGGCTGGCACAGATCAGGGAACAGGCTGGGACAGATCAGGGAACAGGCTGGGACACAGGGAGGTGGCTGCCCATGTCACCGCTCGTCGCCTTTAGCCACAGCAAGCCGAGCCCTGGGCCAAGTTGCCTGGCAGGGAGAGCTCTCCCTGACCCCCCCAACACCTCTCCCTGCAGCCACAGGGTGACCCAAGCTCCCCTCCGTGCCACCAAGCCGTGGTGCAAGCGGCAGGGGACAGAGCATGTGGCCATCACTGTGTTTGCAGAGCCAGAGCCACCAGCTCAGCCCCGTGATGCCATCTTGCACCCACACACATCACCCAGGGGGCTGGGGATGCCCCAGCAGGGCTTGTTTGGGCTCCCTGGCAGGATTGGGGACCCCCAATATAGGGGGTCTGTCCCTGCCAGCGCTCTCTGGGTCTGCTCAGGCAGAAGATGCCACTGGGACTGGGCTGCTGTGCCCAGCACAGAGAGAGGGGACGGGGTTTGAGGGATTTGGGAATGCCATGGATGGATGGGGGTGACGTTCAGCATGGTCCTAACCTCCTCCTCTGCTACTCCCTCTGCTTGGCAGCTCCAGTATGAGGCACCCAGGCACCCAGCACCACCCATGGAGCCAGGCTGGTGTTGGGCAGGGGACCAGGCTGGCGGGGTCAAGCTGCCAGAGGGAGAGGAGGGGAGGGGAGGCTGCTGTCTCTTCTGCAGCGGAGCTTCATTAAGAGCCAAAAGACAGCAGCAATTAAGTGCAAGGCGCTGCGAGCCTGGCTCTTGCCTCATTAGCATCCCGATGCGCTCGGCTGGCTGTGGCTCAGGGTGCAGGGCACAGGGCAGGGGGCTGCACGGGGGCGGGACGGGAGCTTATTAACACCAGGCAGGCAGGGACCTGCTTCACCCCCACCACCGCTCCAGCCAACCCCCGCCAGCCCCCCAGCCACCGGCATCCCACATCCCACAGCACCCTGACACCCTACAGCACCCCGCATCCCACAGCACCCCTCATCCCACAGCATCCTGACACCCTACAACACCCTGACACCCTACAGCACCCTGCATCCCACAGCAAATGCCATGGATGGATGGGGGTGATGTTCAGCATGGTCCTAACCTCCTCCTCTGCTACTCCCTCTGCTTGGCAGCTCCAGTATGAGGCACCCAGGCACCCAGCACCACCCATGGAGCCAGGCTGGTGTTGGGCAGGGGACCAGGCTGGCGGGGTCAAGCTGCCAGAGGGAGAGGAGGGGAGGGGAGGCTGCTGTCTCTTCTGCAGCGGAGCTTCATTAAGAGCCAAAAGACAGCAGCAATTAAGTGCAAGGCGCTGCGAGCCTGGCTCTTGCCTCATTAGCATCCCGATGCGCTCGGCTGGCTGTGGCTCAGGGTGCAGGGCACAGGGCAGGGGGCTGCACGGGGGCGGGACGGGAGCTTATTAACACCAGGCAGGCAGGGACCTGCTTCACCCCCACCACCGCTCCAGCCAACCCCCGCCAGCCCCCCAGCCACCGGCATCCCACATCCCACAGCACCCTGACACCCTACAGCACCCCGCATCCCACAGCACCCCTCATCCCACAGCATCCTGACACCCTACAACACCCTGACACCCTACAGCACCCTGCATCCCACAGCATCCTGCATCCCACAGCACCCCACATCCCACAGCACCCCACATCCCACAGCATCCTGACACCCTACAGCACCCTGCATCCCACAGTATCCTGCATCCCACAGCACCCTGACACCCTACAGCACCCTGCATCCTACAGCACCCCACATCCCACAGAACCCTGACACCCTACAGCACCCTGACACCCTACAGCACCCTGCATCCCACAGCACCCCACATCCCACAGCCCCCATCCCCTGGAAGCAGCACAGGATCACATGGCCCAAAATGTGGGTCTCAGCTCCCAGCCAGGCCCTGGCAGTGCGGTGACACGCAAGGGGACATCAGGGCTGGCAGACCCTCCCTGGCAGCAGCTGCCTTGCACCAGGCCCTGGCACATTTTTGGCACCGTGCAGGAGGAGCAGGCGAAGGCTGATGCCAGTCCCAGGGTTTCCACAGCGCCTCTAACACCACTCTGCCCCTCTCTGTCCTGTGACCAAAAGCCCTGCACCTCTTCTCACAGCAACCTGACCCTTGCTGCGTCTGGAGGGAGACATCTGTCCCCATCTGCCCCCATGTCACTCCTGCCCTGGCCACCCCGCTCCAATGGCTCAAGACCCTTGGCAAAGTCGTGAGACCCTCCCAACACCCTGACCCCACGTGGCACCATAGCCCCATGGCACCCAAATGCCACAAGGCAAGGAGCACCGGTCCCCAGCGCACACCCAGACCATGCCAGGGAGTGACATCCACCGTTTCAGGTGCCAGCCCTGACCCCCATAGCCCTGCAGAGGGGCAGGGGATGCGCTCGGTGGCCGAGGTGACGGCTGGAGGTGGCACCAGGGCTGCCAGGCATTGCAGGTGGACCTGGGCCCTGCTCAGCCCTGGTTGGCACCAAGGGAGGATGAGACTGGAGCCCGTGCCAGCCCTTGGCCACCGGCTACTGGAGGCTTTGCCAACCTGGTGCCATCCCAGTGCCTGTCTGCTGGTGGGCTGCAGGGCCTGGCACGAGGATGGGGGAGTTGGTGGGAGATGTGGGCACCCATGGAGCCTCCTCACCACCACCACCCCCCCCCCCCCAGCCACGGAGCCTCATTGTCAGGGGAACAGCCAGTGTGAAATCGGTCTGATTAGCAATTAGTCCCATTGTAAAAGGATTAGCCAGACCCCATTGTTTGGACGAGTGACTTGACTATCAATTTGCATCTGGCAGGGATGATGCTGCTGCTGCTGCTGCTGGGACTGTGCCCCTCCCCCCCCCCCCCCCCGCG
>NW_015090907.1:889175-903190 GCF_001431845.1 Calidris pugnax
GGGGGGAGCTGGACACCCTCCTGCGTGCCCCAGGAGGAGCACACATTGGGGGAAACAAGGGCAATCCCAGCGAGAGCAGGATTGTACAAGCCATGGTGTGGGTCAGAGCTGGGGAGAGCAAAGGAGGGGACCCCGCCACATCCCCCGCACCCATCTGCTGTCCCCATCACTGTCCCTTGGCTGCCACCCCCACCTCACCTGGGGGTTTTCTGAGAAAAAACCCCAAACCCCAGCCTCCTCCCCGTGCATCCCACCCCTTCCCAATGGCAGCAAAGCCCACTCATGCTCGCAGAGACCCCGCACGCTCCCAGCAACCCCCAGCCCCGCGGCCAGGGTGGGTGGGGGGGGGCTGTCTGTCTGTCCGTGCTGCTCGTCCATCCCACTAATGAGCCCGTTACCCAGCAGAGACGCACACCCTGGTTAACAGGAGGGAGCAGCGACAGGGCCACTAACGAGCGCTCTGCCAGCCACTCTCCGGCAGCACGAGGATGGCTCCAGGGGTTAATTGATGCTTATTTACTTCTCACACATAAAAATTGCCAGCGTTGGAGGAAATATTCTAGGGGGCAGAGGCTGCCGACAGCCCCGAGGGTGCCTCATCCCAGGGGATGCCGTGCAGGGCTGTTGGTGGCATGGGACAGTCACCGGTGACACCCCCAAAGACGTTGTAATTGCCCAAGAAACAGCACTGCCCACCTAAATGCAGGATGGCCACCCCTGCGGGCCTCTTGGCACCATTCCCTGGGGATGGCCAGCCCCACTCCCCGCCACTGGCATCACTGTGCCACCCGCTGCCCCGGTGTGGGCCCGTCCCCTCCGTCCTGCCCGAAGCGGCTGATGACGATGCGCAGCCCACCAGCCCTGGCACCACATCCCGAGCCCGTCCCACGCCTGCCTGGCGAGCAGATGGCAGCTGGCACACCATGGCAGCCTGCCCCGTGCCAGAGGGGTGCCAAGAGCCCCAGATCCTCACAGCACCCCCGCGACCGGGACACACACTCCCTACCGACAGCAGCTGAACCCCGAAAAATCCCAGGCACATCGCCCACCCCCCGGCAGCCCTCCCTGCAGGGGTGGGGACACCCAGCACCAGCTCTGGGGGGGGGGGAACCCACACAGAGGAGGAGAAAGGCAGGGCGATGGTGGCTGTAAATCCAGCCTCACGTGTGATGAAGTTCCCAGGGCTCTGCAGTGGGGTCCCCAAGAACGGGGGACAGCCTGGCACCGCCAGCTCACCAGGCTCGGGGGGGCTGTGGGTTCCCAGCTGGCGTCTCTGCTGTGAGCATCCCTCATCTCCCCAGGGCTGGGGTGGCCCATGCCACCCCATGGGCAAGGAGCATCCACCAGCACGGAGCTCAGCGAGGCAGTTTGGAGGGGTTGCCATATGCACGGGGTCTCCCCTGCTCCAAATCTGCAGCCTGTGTTTTGCGCTGCCCCACAGCACGCTGGAGTGTTACTGCCCCACACCATGCAGGAGTGTGACTACCCCATAGCACCCTGGAGTCTCCCTGCCCCACAGCACCCCACCACCACCTCCTGTGCTGCCCCCTCCCACCCCCAGGCAGTGCCCCATAGCCGTGCAGCTGCCCCACAGCCAGCTCTCTGCGACGCCCCACAGCACCCCGTGCCATGCCCCATAGCGTCCCACAGCCATATCTCTGCAGCGCCCCATAACATCTCACAGAAAACCCACCACGCTCTTCCACCAGCTCTCACAGCACCCCACAGCACCCCACAGCCAGCCCCCCTGCACTGCCCCACAAGCACACACACACCCCAGCCCCCCACGCTGTCTCGGGCACTCCACAGTCAGCTCGCTGCCACCCAGCTGGGGTCTGACATCTCCCCCGTGGGGAGCTCGGGCTGTGTGGTGTCCCCCCCAGCACATCCTTCCCCGGGGCACTGGGGGGATGCAGGGGCTGCCCCTGGGAAGGGCACGGCGGGGGCAGAAGGAGGGTCCCCGCCTCCCCGCCGCGGGGGTCTTGCCGGCGGCTGCCGAGCGGAGGCGAGAGTATTCGGGTCAGTGCGCTGCCTGAGCAGAGCGGCTCTGACGTGCTGCTAATTGAACCAAATGCCCATTAGAGGCGTGAGGGGCCATGTCCGCCCCAGACCCTCCGGCCTCGCAGGTGGCTGACACGCAAGGAAGCCCGAAGGCTGCTCGGCATCGTCGGGCCAGAGCATCTCCCGCCTCCTCAGGCATGGAAGCCCAGCCAACAGCTCATTAGGAGCCACTAATCACCCCCTGGGCGGGTGCTGGGGCGGGGGAGAGGGGCAGCTGGGGGTCCCCACACTGCGGCCCCTGGCCCTCCACAGCCCCTCTCCCTGCTGCCCCCCAGGGAAGAGCAGGGCAGAGCTGGGCAGGGGGGGTCCAGCTTTGCCATGCCCCACAGATCCACGATTCTATGGGGCAAAGGGTGGCTCCAGGGGTGTAGGAGCTGGGAACCCGTGCTGTGGGGCCAGGCTGACCACCCCTGGCCCCCTGCCCATGTCCCTCGGCCATCCCCTGGGGCTGGGTGATGCTGTGCCCAAGACCAACCTCTCCTTGAAGGAAAAGGTCCAGGTGGGAACCCACCACCATGACCCCAGACCCACGGCCAGGATTTGCCAGCCCCTTCCCAAGCCCCCGAAGCCAGAAGGAGCCTGGCTGTGGCCGCCTGGGCTCTGGGCCAGGTTTCGGGACAGAGACAGGCACTGGATGGGCCTCAGGGCAAAGCCTGGCCCCAGGACAGTCCTGGCCCACCTCTGCCACACACCCCGTGGCTCGCAGAGGGTCTGACCCCCGGGGCAGCCCCTCCAGAAGCATCCTGGGCCACACACCCTGGCACACACCTCCTCGCCCCACTGGGCAGCCCAGTTTGTGTTTTGCAGTTGGCTCGGTGCCTCCCTACCCCTCCTGACCATGAGCTCCACAAGCCATTCCCAAACCCACCAGAGAAGTGACCAACACAGACCCCACACCGCTCCCCATGCCCCCCCCGGGGCAGCCCCTCCATGCCCAGCACTTACTCCACAGCCCTCGGTGCAGGGCCAAGCTGGAGAGCCCCAGGTGGGTGCCGTGTCCCAAGTGGGTGCTTGGCTTGGCTCTTTCTGCACGTGGGGGCTGTGCAGCGGGGTGAGACCCTGGCCCAGGTTGCCCAGAGAAGCTGTGGTTGCCCCATCCCTGGAGAGGTTCAAGGCCAGGTTGGAGGGGGCTTGGAGAAACCTGTTCTGGTGGGGTCCCTTCCAACCCAAACCATTCTATGAGACCCCCTGCCCACCTCCCAGCAAGAATGGAGTTGGGGTGGGGGGCAGGTTGGCCACATCAGGAGGCTCCTTATGCCCAGGCTGGAACCATCCCAGTGGTGGCAGAGGTGCCACTAAAGCAGAGGTGGCCATCACGGCCGAGCCTCCCTCTCCTGGCCCTGGTTACGGCTGCTGCCAAACAGCTGGTTGCTACCACGTTCTGCAATGGGAGTGTTGCCGTTGCCATGGCAGCGAGTTTATTTTAGCCAGCTGTCATCACTCCCTGTCCCCTTCAAACCAGCAGCATCCTCCCTGCCCTGTCCCCATCCCCTGAGAGCCCGGGGAGCAGCCACAGCGCCCATCACTGCGGGACAGCCTTTCCCTGCTGCCCAGAGGGGAGAAACACAGCACCAGCATCTTCCCCTCTCCCCACTATGGCCAGTGGGGCTCACACCAGCTCAGCCACCAGGTCCCAGTGAGGTGGCTCAGGGGACAGGTCCCCCCAGCCCAGGGGGAAAGGGGTGGATGTATGGGGACAGCATCAGGACTGGCATCAGGTGATTTCAGTGCTGGAGGGACACCTGGATGCTAAATTCCGCTCCCACAGCCTGCTCAAAGCCACTCCTCACTCCCTTGGCCAAAGCCTCAGGCTTCTTCTGATGGGGCCAGCACAGCCCCAAAACCTGCCGTGACTCTGGGCTCTGCATGACACCTCCTCCTCCTCTTCCTCCTCCTCCCTGGGCTGGTTCAGGACCATAAGACCTGGTCCCTGGTGCAGCTGGTGGGGAAAAGGTCCCTTCACCCCACGGTCTGTCCCAACCCCTGTCCCACTGGATGGCCCCAACCATCACCCCGAGGGGACACTGATGCCCCCACAGCCGGGACCCTCCATCCTCAGAGCCACTGGGCTGTGCCAGGGGGACCAGTGGGACCAGGAGCCCCGGGGGTGATGTGTAAATGCAGGAATCCCTCCGCGCCCCCGGCAGAACCACCACCTCCCTAAATCTCCCCAGCCCCCCCTGGCCCGCCCCACACGCTCCCCAAAGGGCTCATTAACTCACAGCAGGGCTAACAAGCAGCCATGCTCGCCCCCCGAGGGAGCAGGCAGGGAGCAGGCAGGGAGCAGGCAGGGCTGGGGAGCACGGGAACCCTCCTGCAGGAGCCATGGGGGGTGGCCTGACCCCAACGCGGTGTCCCTGTCCCCGGAGCCCCCCCTTGCTGAAGGCACAGGCTGCATTCCTGGGGTCCAGAGCCCAGGGATGAGCTGGGCACGGGAGGTTTTGGGGCGCCTTTTCCAGCACCCTGAAAGCAGGCAGGAGGAGCAGGGACCCCGGCTGTGGGCTCTCCTCGGCACTGGGTGCCATGGAGGGACATGGCCCCGCAGCCTGCCCCGACAGTGAGGTGATGGGCTGGCTCCGCACATTCCCTGGCTACGGGCTCCCTGCCTGCAGGCCTAGAGACGGTGCCAGCGCAGGGCTGGCAGGAGGCAGGGGATGGCACAAGCCTCTGCCCACCTCCTGTCTGCCCTGCCTTACCCCAGCCCCACACGTGTCCTGTGCCCGCCGGCCCGTAATACAGCCAAAAGAGGGAGGAGGGGGGCTTGGCGGGGCGCTGGGAATGGGGTCGTGGAGCAGACGAGCTGTGGCCGTGTGTCACACATCTCCCAGCTGGCTGGCCCTGCCACGGCCACCCTCTCGCCTTCAGGCTGTGGCAGAGCCGGGGGCTGCTGGGCCACCTGCCCAGGACAGATGGCAAGGGGACCTGGCGGTGCTGCCGGGCACAGTGCTGCTGACGGGATCAGTGCCAGACCCCGCGGCTCCCCCTCTTCATTCCCAGCCCCACAGTGATGGCGAGGATGGGCTGGGGGGCCGGCTCTTCCCCCTTCGCAGCACCCCACAAGAGCCCCAGCAGCACGTCCCAGTCCAGCAGAGCGCCCGGCCCCAGCATCCCAGTTCACAGCACCCCGGCACTCACAGCTGGAAGCCACATCCCCTCCCAGCTCCCCAGGAAACATCATGGCACGGAGCCATGTGCTGAGAAATCCCCCCAGCACAGACCCCTGGTGAGGCTGAGCCCACGCACCCCCTTCCCCCAGAGATCCACACAGCCTGGCCATGCTGTCCTCCCCCACAAGCCATCCCAGAGCCTCCCTCAAGGGTCCCAGGGGTGCTGGTGAGACATGAGGTGACTTCACAGCCAGAGATGCTCTGCAAGGTGCCTCCATCAGCTGAGAGACATCAAACCCCCCTGCCTTCGGGGACAAAACCCTCCTCCCCAGCTCCCCCATCCCAGCCTGCCCAGTCCCCTCTCCAACACAAGAGACCAGGTGAGAGGCCTTGGAAAGACCCTCCCCACCATCAGGCACTTATCCAGTAATACTCTAATTACACCCCAGAGTTGGCCACCAAAATAGCTGCAGTAAATCACTCGGAGCTGCCATGTAATTTTTGCATGAAATTACAGTATTTTTTCCCCTGGGTTCAATTTCCTCCACACCAAGTTCTCACCGCAGCCAAATAATTAAAGCAGCCGCGCTCCCTTTTCCTCAGGTACCATTTTAACTCCCCGCTGGCTGTGCCCCCCCGGCCCCCACCGTTGCCCAGTACCAGGGCTGTGGCTGCCTGGGGACAAGGGGTGACCACACCGAGGATACCCAGAGCCAAGAGTTGGTGCTGGGCTCTTCTCGCAGGTAATTAGTGACAGAACAAGAGGGAATGGCTTCAAACTCCAACGGGGTAGGTGTAGACTGAATATCAGGAAAGAATTTTTCACTGACAGAGAGGTCGGGCAGTGGAATAGGCTGCCCAGGGAGGGGGTTGAGTCGCCATCCCTGGACAGGTTTAAGCGTCGTTTAGATGTGGTGTTGGGGGATATGGTGTAGGGGAGAACTTTGTAGAGTAGGGTTGATGGTTGGACTCGATCCCAACGGTCTTTTCCAACCTGAATGATTCTATGATTCTATGACTCTAAATATGCCAGGGTCCGGACCTGAAGGGAAACCACATCAAACCGCGCTGAGAGACCCCAGCGAGACCCAGCACCCACGAGGGATGCACAAGGGACCCCGAGCAGGATGCTGAGCCCCCATGGGTGTCCAAACCCCACCGGGTGGAGGATCCAGCTGTTCCCAGGAGAGAAACAACCCGCCTCCTCTTCATTGCCTGCAGGAGGAAGACGAGGCAAGCAGCGGAGCTCAGCCTGCACCATCCCTCTTTACACAGTGATGCTTGGACACCCATGGGGGTCACCCATCCCATGGGGTGCCATGGAATGCCATCTCAGAGCCACTTGGCCAATTGGGAGAGACATGGGTCCCAGCAACATGTCCCCTGTGCTGTCCTGCCCCAATGCACCAACAACACGCCGCACCACACTGACCCGAGCAGCAGCAGAAACCCCAAACCCTGGAGGGTTTTACATCCAGCCCCATCTTCCCCCAGGTCTGTCCGCTCGAGGCTGCCCTACTTTTCAGCCTGGGATCTACATCACAGCTGGAATGCACCCAAAAAAGCACGGAAAGCTGGGCATGGGGCCATGCACTGGGGCACACGTGTCCCCAGGGACTCCCTCTGCTCCGAGTGGTCCCTGCTTGCCCCACGGCCCCACACCGACCATGGGGACCAGCCCTGGGGACAGCACAGGGGTGCTAAGAGGAGCTGTGAGTCCCTCAGCTCTGCCTATGGGTCTTTTGAGGGGTCCATGGAGAAAAGCCACCCCCTTTCTGCCACGCTGTGTCCCACCCAGGACCCCAGAGGGTTTGTGCTGGCTGCGAGAGTGGGGCTGGGCTTCCCATGCTCTGCAAACTCCCTGGAAAAGGCAGCAAACCCTGGGCAGATGCAGGGAGATGCATTTCAGGGCAGCCCTTGGAGATGGGGGCTGGTTGGGCCGTGCAGGAAAAGGTGCCTCTTTCTTCTGAACTACCTGCAGAGATTTCATCCTGCCCCCAGGGAACTCAGCCCGGGAACACCGGGGTCTCAGCCCCAAGGTGGATGGGGACCAGACCAGGATGGGGATGAGACCATGATGGGGTTGCCAGGATAGTGGGGGCATCCCTGCCTCCAAACACCCTCAGCTGAAAGATGTTGCATTGAAGAGTTTTATTCCGATAAGAAAAAAATCCTGGTTGTTCAAGTTTGCAGGTTTTAGGCCCCAAAGGTGGGGCAGGAGAGGGTTCAGTGACACCTTTGGTTTGAGGAGAAAATACTCGTCATGGGGACCAGCTGCACAGCGCAGAAATGTGGCAAGAAGCACTATTTAGAAGGTGCCCGTGACAGCCATGAGCAGTTCCCAGCCGCCGGCAGCACCGGGTCCCCCCTGCCATGCCAAGCCCATGGCACTGTGCCCGTCCCCGCAGGTTCCTGCTGTCCCCACGCTGGGGGACACTGCTCCACACCCCAGCCCACAGCTCCAGCAGCCCCTGGTTCAGCCGTGTGAGGGGACACATCCCCGGCACCATCCAGCCCTGTCCCCCCCACCAGAGCCAGCTGCCCCCACACCAGCCCCTTCAGCCAGGGCACCCCACCTCGGCACAGAAACACTCCCAAACCCCACAACTCCCCCATTTCCACCATTTTTAGTGTGTGTGCATGGGACAGGGAGGGGACAAAGCTCCACGTCACCGGTGGGTGACGGTCCCACCTGGGCCCGGTAGGAATCGGTCACCGCAGGAAGCGGCCACCCCCCTGCCAGGGGTGAATGCACCACGCTGGGAGCCAGCATCCCCCAAGGACAGGGACAGGGAGACAGTGGCATGAGACACTGTCACAGCTGTCACCACGTCCCTGCAGAGCCAGAAGCACAGCGGGAAATGGCCTCCTGCTGATGTCCCTCCTGGGCCAGGCAAGCCCAGAGGCACCAGGTCCGTCCTGATCCGCTCACCACATCCCACCCCAGGGCAAGGCCACCTGGAAATGCCAGCACGGCTGAGATGCCACCTGGTGTGGAACCCTCTGCTGTGGGGACCCCGGGGACAACAAGCACCTCCGAGACACCCCTGGAAAGCAGCCCTTTCTCCCAGGACAGGCAAGAGCAGGCGGGCACTGGTGACAGCATCCCACCCCTGCGGTGGCTTGCACCCAGAGACACAGACAGGGACCTGCCGTGCCTTTCGTGTCCCTCAGGCAGCCAAAAAGTCCCACTCTGTGCTTGGAGCTGCGCCGCACGGTCCCCAGCCACACGCAGACCCTCCTGGGAGAGACAGTGAGACACCGGGGGGGGCAGCTGGAGCCCCCTCGCCCCTCACATCCCACACTCATTGCATCTTGCCCCCACACCCCTGGCACCCGCTGGATGATCACACAAGCAGAGCAAGGTCACCAGGGCCCCAGGGGTGTTTCTGCAGCTTCAGCCCCATCGGTGGTGGGGAGAAGGGGTGCTGCCCTCACCCACACAGCCTGGGGGGGGCTACCTGTGACCAAGGGAAACTGAGGCACAGAGGGGGCTGGGGCAGAGCTGGTCCTCAGCCATTGCTCCAGGAGACAGCTCTGTCCCTGCCATCTGCCTTCTGCTGTGCCCCAGGACCACCCCAGCCCTTGCCCCAGGGGCACCCCACCCCCCCAAGACATCACGTCCTCACCCTGCTCACAGCTTGCAGGACCCACAGAGATGGTCAGGGGGGTGATGGCACCTCGGGGTGCTCCCTGAGGGGATGCTCTTAGGGATTCCTGGCACAGGACATGGGGTGAGGGGCTCACAGCTCGTGAATGGGAGAGGGTCCTGGAGGAGAAGAGGGATGGGGGGGTCTGTGGCTCATTAACTCACAGCAGGGCTAACAAGCAGCCATGCTCGCCCCCCGAGGGAGCAGGCAGGGAGCAGGCAGGGAGCAGGCAGGGAGCAGGCAGGGCTGGGGAGCACGGGAACCCTCCTGCAGGAGCCATGGGGGGTGGCCTGACCCCAACGCGGTGTCCCTGTCCCCGGAGCCCCCCCTTGCTGAAGGCACAGGCTGCATTCCTGGGGTCCAGAGCCCAGGGATGAGCTGGGCACGGGAGGTTTTGGGGCGCCTTTTCCAGCACCCTGAAAGCAGGCAGGAGGAGCAGGGACCCCGGCTGTGGGCTCTCCTCGGCACTGGGTGCCATGGAGGGACATGGCCCCGCAGCCTGCCCCGACAGTGAGGTGATGGGCTGGCTCCGCACATTCCCTGGCTACGGGCTCCCTGCCTGCAGGCCTAGAGACGGTGCCAGCGCAGGGCTGGCAGGAGGCAGGGGATGGCACAAGCCTCTGCCCACCTCCTGTCTGCCCTGCCTTACCCCAGCCCCACACGTGTCCTGTGCCCGCCGGGCCGTAATACAGCCAAAAGAGGGAGGAGGGGGGCTTGGCGGGGCGCTGGGAATGGGGTCGTGGAGCAGACGAGCTGTGGCCGTGTGTCACACATCTCCCAGCTGGCTGGCCCTGCCACGGCCACCCTCTCGCCTTCGGGCTGTGGCAGAGCCGGGGGCTGCTGGGCCACCTGCCCAGGACAGATGGCAAGGGGACCTGGCGGTGCTGCCGGGCACAGTGCTGCTGACGGGATCAGTGCCAGACCCCGCGGCTCCCCCTCTTCATTCCCAGCCCCACAGTGATGGCGAGGATGGGCTGGGGGGCCGGCTCTTCCCCCTTCGCAGCACCCCACAAGAGCCCCAGCAGCACGTCCCAGTCCAGCAGAGCGCCCGGCCCCAGCATCCCAGTTCACAGCACCCCGGCACTCACAGCTGGAAGCCACATCCCCTCCCAGCTCCCCAGGAAACATCATGGCACGGAGCCATGTGCTGAGAAATCCCCCCAGCACAGACCCCTGGTGAGGCTGAGCCCACGCACCCCCTTCCCCCAGAGATCCACACAGCCTGGCCATGCTGTCCTCCCCCACAAGCCATCCCAGAGCCTCCCTCAAGGGTCCCAGGGGTGCTGGTGAGACATGAGGTGACTTCACAGCCAGAGATGCTCTGCAAGGTGCCTCCATCAGCTGAGAGACATCAAACCCCCCTGCCTTCGGGGACAAAACCCTCCTCCCCAGCTCCCCCATCCCAGCCTGCCCAGTCCCCTCTCCAACACAAGAGACCAGGTGAGAGGCCTTGGAAAGACCCTCCCCACCATCAGGCACTTATCCAGTAATACTCTAATTACACCCCAGAGTTGGCCACCAAAATAGCTGCAGTAAATCACTCGGAGCTGCCATGTAATTTTTGCATGAAATTACAGTATTTTTTCCCCTGGGTTCAATTTCCTCCACACCAAGTTCTCACCGCAGCCAAATAATTAAAGCAGCCGCGCTCCCTTTTCCTCAGGTACCATTTTAACTCCCCGCTGGCTGTGCCCCCCCGGCCCCCACCGTTGCCCAGTACCAGGGCTGTGGCTGCCTGGGGACAAGGGGTGACCACACCGAGGATACCCAGAGCCAAGAGTTGGTGCTGGGCTCTTCTCGCAGGTAATTAGTGACAGAACAAGAGGGAATGGCTTCAAACTCCAACAGGGTAGGTTTAGACTGAATATCAGGAAAGAATTTTTCACAGAAAGAGTGGTCGGGCAGTGGAATAGGCTGCCCAGGGAGGGGGTTGAGTCGCCATCCCTGGACAGGTTTAAGCGTCGTTTAGATGTGGTGTTGGGGGATATGGTGTAGGGGAGAACTTTGTAGAGTAGGGTTGATGGTTGGACTCGATCCCAACGGTCTTTTCCAACCTGAATGATTCTATGACTCTAAATATGAGCCGCTCCGGACCTGAAGGGAAACCACATCAAACCGCGCTGAGAGACCCCAGCGAGACCCAGCACCCACGAGGGATGCACAAGGGACCCCGAGCAGGATGCTGAGCCCCCATGGGTGTCCAAACCCCACCGGGTGGAGGATCCAGCTGTTCCCAGGAGAGAAACAACCCGCCTCCTCTTCATTGCCTGCAGGAAGAAGACGAGGCAAGCAGCGGAGCTCAGCCTGCACCATCCCTCTTTACACAGTGATGCTTGGACACCCATGGGGGTCACCCATCCCATGGGGTGCCATGGAACGCCATCTCAGAGCCACTTGGCCAATTGGGAGAGACATGGGTCCCAGCAACATGTCCCCTGTGCTGTCCTGCCCCAATGCACCAACAACACGCCGCACCACACTGACCCGAGCAGCAGCAGAAACCCCAAACCCTGGAGGGTTTTACATCCAGCCCCATCTTCCCCCAGGTCTGTCCGCTCGAGGCTGCCCTACTTTTCAGCCTGGGATCTACATCACAGCTGGAATGCACCCAAAAAAGCACGGAAAGCTGGGCATGGGGCCATGCACTGGGGCACACGTGTCCCCAGGGACTCCCTCTGCTCCGAGTGGTCCCTGCTTGCCCCACGGCCCCACACCGACCATGGGGACCAGCCCTGGGGACAGCACAGGGGTGCTAAGAGGAGCTGTGAGTCCCTCAGCTCTGCCTATGGGTCTTTTGAGGGGTCCATGGAGAAAAGCCACCCCCTTTCTGCCACGCTGTGTCCCACCCAGGACCCCAGAGGGTTTGTGCTGGCTGCGAGAGTGGGGCCGGGCTTCCCATGCTCTGCAAACTCCCTGGAAAAGGCAGCAAACCCTGGGCAGATGCAGGGAGATGCATTTCAGGGCAGCCCTTGGAGATGGGGGCTGGTTGGGCCGTGCAGGAAAAGGTGCCTCTTTCTTCTGAACTACCTGCAGAGATTTCATCCTGCCCCCAGGGAACTCAGCCCGGGAACACCGGGGTCTCAGCCCCAAGGTGGATGGGGACCAGACCAGGATGGGGATGAGACCATGATGGGGTTGCCAGGATAGTGGGGGCATCCCTGCCTCCAAACACCCTCAGCTGAAAGATGTTGCATTGAAGAGTTTTATTCCGATAAGAAAAAAATCCTGGTTGTTCAAGTTTGCAGGTTTTAGGCCCCAAAGGTGGGGCAGGAGAGGGTTCAGTGACACCTTTGGTTTGAGGAGAAAATACTCGTCATGGGGACCAGCTGCACAGCGCAGAAATGTGGCAAGAAGCACTATTTAGAAGGTGCCCGTGACAGCCATGAGCAGTTCCCAGCCGCCGGCAGCACCGGGTCCCCCCTGCCATGCCAAGCCCATGGCACTGTGCCCGTCCCCGCAGGTTCCTGCTGTCCCCACGCTGGGGGACACTGCTCCACACCCCAGCCCACAGCTCCAGCAGCCCCTGGTTCAGCCGTGTGAGGGGACACATCCCCGGCACCATCCAGCCCTGTCCCCCCCACCAGAGCCAGCTGCCCCCACACCAGCCCCTTCAGCCAGGGCACCCCACCTCGGCACAGAAACACTCCCAAACCCCACAACTCCCCCATTTCCACCATTTTTAGTGTGTGTGCATGGGACAGGGAGGGGACAAAGCTCCACGTCACCGGTGGGTGACGGTCCCACCTGGGCCCGGTAGGAATCGGTCACCGCAGGAAGCGGCCACCCCCCTGCCAGGGGTGAATGCACCACGCTGGGAGCCAGCATCCCCCAAGGACAGGGACAGGGAGACAGTGGCATGAGACACTGTCACAGCTGTCACCACGTCCCTGCAGAGCCAGAAGCACAGCGGGAAATGGCCTCCTGCTGATGTCCCTCCTGGGGAGGCACCAGGTCCGTCCTGATCCGCTCACCACATCCCACCCCAGGGCAAGGCCACCTGGAAATGCCAGCACGGCTGAGATGCCACCTGGTGTGGAACCCTCTGCTGTGGGGACCCCGGGGACAACAAGCACCTCCGAGACACCCCTGGAAAGCAGCCCTTTCTCCCAGGACAGGCAAGAGCAGGCGGGCACTGGTGACAGCATCCCACCCCTGCGGTGGCTTGCACCCAGAGACACAGACAGGGACCTGCCGTGCCTTTCGTGTCCCTCAGGCAGCCAAAAAGTCCCACTCTGTGCTTGGAGCTGCGCCGCACGGTCCCCAGCCACACGCAGACCCTCCTGGGAGAGACAGTGAGACACCGGGGGGGGCAGCTGGAGCCCCCTCGCCCCTCACATCCCACACTCATTGCATCTTGCCCCCACACCCCTGGCACCCGCTGGATGATCACACAAGCAGAGCAAGGTCACCAGGGCCCCAGGGGTGTTTCTGCAGCTTCAGCCCCATCGGTGGTGGGGAGAAGGGGTGCTGCCCTCACCCACACAGCCTGGGGGGGGCTACCTGTGACCAAGGGAAACTGAGGCACAGAGGGGGCTGGGGCAGAGCTGGTCCTCAGCCATTGCTCCAGGAGACAGCTCTGTCCCTGCCATCTGCCTTCTGCTGTGCCCCAGGACCACCCCAGCCCTTGCCCCAGGGGCACCCCACCCCCCCAAGACATCACGTCCTCACCCTGCTCACAGCTTGCAGGACCCACAGAGATGGTCAGGGGGGTGATGGCACCTCGGGGTGCTCCCTGAGGGGATGCTCTTAGGGATTCCTGGCACAGGACATGGGGTGAGGGGCTCACAGCTCGTGAATGGGAGAGGGTCCTGGAGGAGAAGAGGGATGGGGGGGTCTGTCCCTGCTCTGCCCCACTTAGCCCCGAGGAGCTCCCATAGCAGTGGGTCGTCAAGGAGCTCCCCAGGGGCTCCTGGCCCCCATCGGACACTGACCAGGAGCCAAAATCAAACACGCTCTGGGAGAGAAGATGGAAAAAGCTCCATCTTCCCAGGGAGGGGTAGAAAGAGCAGCCACCAGCCCAGGGCCGGAGGAGCCTGAACCCTGCCCAGGATGTCACCAGCCCGCAGCGAGGTGTCACACACCCGGGGGGCACAGCACACACCCACCCCACAGATGTGCACGTCCCCGATGCAGCCCATACCTCCCCATGATGCACATGCACCCCCTGCACCCCATCACCCCCATCCCCGCGTCCCCC
>NW_015090907.1:903200-911691 GCF_001431845.1 Calidris pugnax
TCACACCCGCCAGGCACAGGCCTCACACCCGCCAGGCACAGGCCTCACTCCCGCCAGGCACAGGCCTCACTCCCGCCAGGCACAGGCTGCCCCCCCGGCCACCCCCACAGCTCCTCACTCCGGGGTCTCACCAGCCTGCGCCTACTCACAGCGCAGGGAGCCAGCAGGAGAGGGGGCGGGGGACACCCCCACGCTCATCACCTGCCCCACCAAGGGGGCTGGCAACCCCCTCCCCAGCGAGCATGGGGGCTTGTGCCACTCACGCCCTGATGCTCCCCACTAATGGGGTGCACCCCACACCCCCCACCAACCCGCTGAGCTGACACTGGGCTTCCTGCACCAGTACGTGTTGGGGCTGACCTGCTGGAAAGCGGCTCTGCAGAGACCTGGTGGGCAACAAGTTGCCCACGAGCCAGCAATGTGCCCTTGTGGCCACGAAGGCCAATGGTCTCCTGAGGGGCATTAAGAAGAGCCAGCAGGTGGAGGGAGGTCATCCTGCCCCTCTGCTCTGCCCTGGGGAGGCCACATCCAGAACACTGGGACCAGTTCTTCCCCACTCAAGAAGGACAAGGAACTGCTGGAGAGGGTATAGTGGAAGCTACGAAGATGATGAAGGGCTGGAGCATCTCTCTGCTGAGGAAAGGCTGAGGGACCTGGGGCTGTTCAGCTGGAGAAGAGCAGACTGAGGGGGGATCTCATCAATGCTGAGCAATAGCTAAAGGGTGGGTGGGAAGAAGATGGGGCCAGACTCTTCTCAGTGGTGCCTGGGGACAGGACAAGGGGCAACGGGCACAAACTGGGACATGGGAAATTCCATCTCAACCTGAGGAAGAACTTATTTCCTGTGAGGGTGGCAGAGCCCTGGAAGAGGCTGCCCAGGGAGGTGGTGGAGTCTCCTTCTCTGGAGACATTCAAACCCCATCTGGACACGATCCTGTGCAACCTGTCAGCACAGCCCCCCCCACCTCAGTGGGTTTTGGAAAGGGGAGGACATCCCCCTGCTGCAGGGGCTCAGCAGGACAGGGCTGCTGGAGCCAGCCCCTGTCCCAAAAGGGGTGATGTACCCAAAAGGCGATGCCCCCAAAGCGGGGATCATGCAGGAGAGGGGCTGGCTGCCAGCAGGGATGAGGTTCCCCCCCACAGAAACCCCCCAAGCAGACAGCCCCTGCCTGTGCTCACCTCCCCACCCCCAGCGCACGGGGCAGAGCACAGGATCCACAGGGAAATCCTGGCAACCACTGCACTGCAGGCTCCAATTCCATCCAAATACACCCCTCCCCCCCAGCCCCCCCCTAGGCTGCAGTGCCCGACTGTGTCCCCCACAGCTGGCCCAGGGGGGGCTGAGCGCTGCTGCAGCACAGGGGGCATTCCCAGGCTCCTGACCCGCTGCTGGGGACAGCACCTGGGGCTGCCACCATCCCAGGGGGGGGTCCCGACCTCCCCTGGTCCCCTCGAACCCAGCGCTTGCTCCGGGGTCTAGCAGGGCTTCTGCTCTCTCAGCCTTGCCCTGGGAGCAGAGGGATTTGCCGCTTGGGATGGGATGGAGCAAAACTGTTTGTAGAACCAGGGAGGGGGGGCAATGCCAGCTTGCCAGGACTCTTTCTGCTCCCCCAGGATGGGCTCATGGCATGAAGGGCATCACCTGGAGGAAAACGGCCCCAGGACCACCACTGAGTGGGATGTTCCACATACCCCACCAGTGCCCTCCTGGAGGTCACCACCTCCTGCCAAGTCCGGTTGCTCAAAGGTGACCAGGAAAGGGAGTTACCGGTTATCCCAGACACTCTCCAACCTCCCGTGGCTATTTTCCCCTTGGGAACACCAACTCCCCATGAGTTCCCCAGCCCTTCTTGCAGGGAAGTGGTGGGACACAGGGTGGGCACTGTGTCCCCAGAGCCATGCCTCTCCTACCACCCCTAAGCTCCCCAACACCAGGCAGACCCTGAAGGCACCTTCAGGGAGCAGAGCACGGACTGGGCTCTGTGTGTCACAGGCAGTGCTGCCTGTCCCCCAATGGCAATTTGCCATATCTTCCCATCCTTGGCTCTGGAAAAGACCTGCCAGCCTGGTCCCACTGCTCAGTCACAGCCACCCAAGGCCACCACGGGCCACCGCACGGGCACGGCCCTTCCACCGGTGCTCAGCTTTCGGGTGGCGAGTGGCTGGGCCCGGCAGAAGGCGGTGGGTGGGCTGAGGGTCCTCCTCTACCTGCCTGCCAGAGCCGGCTCCCGGATGCTGGGTTACCCGGGAAACGGCAGATGACATCGCAGGGGAGGCAGGGAAACTCTGCCCGAGGTGTTCGGGATGCCATCGCCGTTGCCAGGGAAACGGCGGGCGACATCCCGCAGGTGAGGGAGGGTGGCAAAGGAGGGGGGCCCTGCGATGCACCCCGGCTTCGTCTGCCTTCTTCCCCTGCCCCGTGCCGGATGGGAATGTGCCTTGAGGGTGGGCAGCGGGGTTGGCCCCCACCTTGCCATCACGCCCTTGGGTGACAAGGAGGGGACTTTCCCCTGGGGGATATTGTCACCCCACCTGGGGCTGTTCTGCTGGGCTGGTGGCAGCAGGGAGAGAGGAACCATGTGGGGGCTTTGCTGTCTGCTACCCCCTCCCACCGTCACCGCTGCCTGCTCGCTTGGTGTCCCCCACAGCCATGCCCAGGGACACCTTCCCCTGCCTGCAGCTCCCCAGCATCAGCCCATCCTCCAGGGGGCTGCCAGGGGGCTGCCAGGGGGAATGGGCACATCCGCCCCCCCCCCCTCGGGGGGGGACAGCACTCCCGGCTTGCCTTTGGATTAATCACAGCCTCTGCTTTTCTCTCCAAGGGCTCAGAAGCACCAGGGATGCCCCTAGATTTCCCCCGATGCCCAAAACTTCCCTAGTTGTAAATAGCTGCTTGCCCCCATCAGGGATGGACTGTTACCCCCAGCAGGGTGTCCCCCCCCACTCTGAGCCCTATTTGATCACACAGGGTGGCAGGAAAGCCACCACCACAGCCCATCACAGTGGTCTCTGGGCTGTGTTTCCACATGCACCGGCTGTGGGCTGCAGGGATGCTCCCAGACCAGGTATAAAACCAGCAAGACTGGGGATAACGAGTCAATGGAGCCACAACGGGAGGTGCCAGGAGTGGAAAATGCCTGGCACAGCCTCTGCCCCCCCCGGCACAGCCCCGAAAATGACTCAGCAGCCACAGGAGGCTGCGCAGGAGGCAGCCGCACCTGGGGAGGCAGCGGGGTTCCCTGGGGGATGCTGCAAAGCAACAGGAACACAACAACCCCCGTCTCGGAGGAGTTCAGCCACCCGAGGCGGAGCCGTTTTACCTGTAATGGCAAAAATTACATCAGCTGGAACCTGCGGGGGCAGCCGGTCCCGGTGCCACTTGAGGGAGGATCCAACCCCAGCCCCACGGGGCCACTTGGACCCCGAGAGATGCGAGGATGGCTCCCCTCCCACCGGCGGGACCGGGAGGCGAGTGGAGATGCTCCAGTTCAGGCTGTGCCGCATCCTCGGGGCTGGTTTTTAGTGCTGATGGGTCTCCCTGGAGCCAGAGGCCCCGAAAAACCTGCCCTGCCCACACACCGGCTGCGATGCCGTGGGCTGCCAGGCTCAGCCGCTCAATGGCACAGGCACTGGTGGTCCCTGGACCCTCCTTGGGGCCCCTGCTGCCAGAGGGGGGGTCTTCTTTCAGTTGGAGGAATCAGACACCTGGAACCAAAGCCACCAAAAAAAAGGTGTCCATGGGAGGGGTCACAAAATGTCAAAAAAAGGGGCAAGAGGAACCTGTGCCCCAGGACCAACCAGCCCTGGGTGACAGGGGACAAAGTTCCACGCCTGAACTGCAGGGGTTGGAACCTCATCCACAGCCCTCCTGCGCCTTCGTTGTAGGTTTTTTCCCCAGGGAGTGAGGAGGGGGGTAGGTTTTCTCCCAGGGGACTCAGCAGGGCTGGGGTGGAGCTGGGGAGGAGGATGGAGGATGCTGGGGCGCAGGGAGGAGGTGTGGGAGCACTGGGAAGCAGGAAGGCTCCCAACTCCTGTCACCTGGAAGCTCATCCCAAGGGGTCCAAGCACTCAGGGTCCTGCCTCAATACCTCCGAATTGGGGGTGACACCCCAGCAGCCCCGTGGGGTCCCTGGGCTATGGGTATCTCCCAGTAGTGCCAGTCCTGCTGCGACCCCACGCCAGCCCTCCCTGCAGATTTGCGGGGGGGTGTGGGGGACGGGACACCCCCACCCCGATGACGTCTGGGCTGTTTCCCGGGGGACCTGGCAGCCCTTCAGACGGCTGCTGTCCCCGCGGGGGCCCCCACCCCCCCGGCTCCCACGCGCTGCCGGCCTCCCGGCTTCGTGACACGGAGCTTTAATTGAATTAGACGCTGCTGCCTGGGCAGCGCAGCCTGCAAACCATCCCCGAAATTCCTGGGCACGGCGCCCGCGTGCTGTCTGCAAGCCGGTCCCCGTCCTCCCCCCACAAACCCCATCGCCTCTTTCCCCCCGCGCTGACCCAGAACCCGGGAGCATCTGACCCCCCCACACACCCCGGACCAAGCGGGTGGGAGAGGGGGGGTCTGGCGGGTCTCAGCGGGGCTCGTTACACAGATGATGGGGCGGGAGAGCGCTGGGCCCAGGGAGGGGGACCCCCCCAGCGCCTCTCCCCAGCGGGGTCAGCTGCGCGGCAGCAGCCGGCGAGCCAGCCCGTCCCCGCGCCAGCTTCCTCCCCTACAGAATGTACCGAGGGCCCCGGCAGCCCCAGCCAGGGACACGATGTGCTCCCCGCTCCAGGGCCTGTTTTTCCTGGCCAGGCTCCTGCTCCGCTGGCGGCCGGGCCCCGTCACTCAATGCGGCCTTTGTTCGCTCCCCGCTCCCCTCCCTTCGCACCTCCAGCCCCCCCTCCGGACCCTCCCGCGCCCTCCAGACCCGGCCGTGACCATCCCTGGCCATGACCATCCCTGGCCGTGACCATCCCCTGGCCTCTCCCACAGCTCCAGCACCACCTTGAGAGCTTTCTCCTTCCCCACGAGCGCTGGCAGCAGCAGAGGCCATGCCATCCTGATGTCAGGGCAACCCCTCCCAAACCCCAGGCAGCATCGGGTACCCACCAGAGCACCAGCTCCCAAACCCCAGCGCCCGGGAGGGTGCCAAGAGGATGAGGCCAGTCTTTTTTCACAGAATCACAGAATGATATGAGGTTGGAAGGGACCTCTGGAGATATCTCCTCCAACCCCCTGCCAGAGCAGGGCCATCCAGAGCAGGTCCCACAGGAACATGTCCAGGTGGGTTTGAATGTCTCCAGAGAAGGAGACTCTACCACCTCCCTGGGCAGCCTCTGCCAGGGCTCTGACACCCTCACAGGAAAGAACTTCCTTCTCATGTTGAGGTGGAACTTCTTATATTCAAGTTTGTGCCCTTTACCTCTTGTCCTGTTCCTGGGCACCACTGAAAAAAGACTGGCCCCATCCTCCTGACACCCACCCTTTAAGTATTTGTAAGATTTATCAGATCCCCCCTCAGTCTCCTCCAGACTAAAAAGACCCAGCCTCTCCTCATAAGGGAGATGCTCCAGTCCCCTCATCATTTTCGTAGCCTTCTGCTGTACCCTCTCCAGCAGTTGCCTGTCCTTCTGGAACTGGGGATCCCAGAACTGGACACAGTGCTCCAGATGGTGCCCAGGGATAGGACAGTGGTGCCCAGGGACAGAACAAGAGGAAATGGGCACAAATTTGAATATAAGAAGTTTCACCTAAACCTGAAGAACTTCTTTACTTTGAGGGTGGCAGAGCCCTGGAAGAGGCTGCCCAGTCTCCTTCTCTGGAGACATTGAAACCCCACCTGGACACATTCCTGTGTGACCTGCTCTGGGTGGACCTGCTCTGGCAGGGGGTTGGACTAGATGGTCTCCAGAGGTCCCTTCCAACCCCATAGCATTCTGCGATTCTGTGAGGGAGGAGAACACTGTGCCCCTTCTCCTGCCCACAGCCTCATCCTGCTTCATGGATGCTACAGAGCATGGCCTCCCACTGGGTGGGACCACAGCCCATGATTAACAGGTCCATCCATAACTCGCCCCCATGTGGGCCACAGGGTACAGCCAAGGCCAACGTCTTCCCCTTGCAGGGCTCAGCACCGTGCCAGCCCCACTTCTCCCCACGCTGATGCTCTCCTGGCTGACCCCCTCCCAGGACCCCTGGGGACCCCCAGCCCCGCTGCCACGGGGGGAAACCCCTCCACAACAGGGCTGTGGGGAGGGCAGGACACAGAGGTGCCCGCGCTGGAGAGATGAGCACCCTTCAAGCCCTGACAGCACTGGAAAACGGGGATTTGAGGTCCAGTACAGCAGTTTGCCTCAGCTTCCCCATTTGAACATTTCCTGTAGTAAAAGCAAATTAATCACCGAGAACCAAACCTGCCGATAAGTCATTCAGCCCCACGGGACCCAGCTCCTGGTTGCCCAGCGCTGCCGGTTTTCTTGCCCTCCCCTTTCAGCCAATTTGCTATCTTGGCTGGTTGACCCAAATTTGCTTTTTCCTTTGTGGAAAAAACCCAGCAAACGTTGCCCAACTGACTCAACAGCCAGCTCCCCCGCGCCCCAAACCTTCACTGATCCCAAAAGCCACCCCTGTGCCCGCCGGCTGGGCACAGCACGGCCAGCACAGGGATCCCAGTGCTGCCAGTGCTGGGAGTGGGAACAAATACACATCGGGGTAAACCCCAAAGGCTCGGATGCAGCTGGGCACGAGATCAGTCCTCCTGCCCCACACACCCAGGCTGTGGGGCTGGAAAGGGTGAGGATGAATAGGAACTGCATCCCCAGGAGCATCCCTACAGCCACGGGTGTCACCGCTGGCTCCCCAGCCCCCAGAGGGTCTATCCTGCTCCCAGGGACTTGGCCGGGAGGCAGAAGGGACAAGCTCGGCCAAGCAGAGCCCTCATCACCCCCAAAATCGCCAGCGGGTCTGGTTCCCAGCATCCTCATGCCAAGCTGTGTACATGGTCACCCACAGGGCTGGGATCTCAGGATCTCCAGTCCTGGGAAGCCCCCCATGATACACCCAGCCCCACACCCCCACTGTGACAGCATCCCCGTCCCCCCCATGCCCTGGCATCACCACAATCACCCAGTGCCGCTCCCTCCATCCCTCCCTCTGCTCCCATCTGTGCCCACAGCCCAGGAAGAGCCAAACCTGCTCCCACCTCCAGGCACGCCATGGATGAAGCCGGATGGCATCGCTCCCGTGTCCCCAAAGGCGCTCTATTTTTTATAATTTTTTTTTGCCCCCTCTATTTTTTATTTTTTTTTTGCCCCCTCTATTTTTTTTTTCATTTTCTCTATTTTTTTTTTTTTTTTGAGGCTGCTCTCCTCCCTGGCAGCGGGCGGGTGGGGGTCTTCCCTGCATCCGTCTGGCAGCTAAGCCCCTGTCGCCATGGGGGCATTAGCAGCAGAGCTGCAGGGAGCTCCCCGGGGAGAAGTAAGTGGATCAAAGGGTTTTAGCAGCAGACGGCTCCCAGACAGCGCTGGATCCTCTTCAAGGCGGCCACTTGCGGCTACAAATGCACTTTCTGCCTCGCAGCTCCCCAGCCAAAAGTTTCACACCGGGTTTTTATTGCCTTTAACCCCTCGCTGCTCCCGGCCCCGCAGCCAGATCCCGGTTAGATGCAGGGGGGGTGTCTCACCCCACCGTGGCGGGGAGGGGGCAAATCCAGCCCTGCAGGAACGGCTGGAGGGATCGGGGTGCTGCGTGCTTGGGCACAGACATCCCCCCAAAAACCAGGGTGTCCTCAGCCAGGCAGTGAAACAACCTGCTTGCTGGTGTCCCCCCTGGCATCCTTGGCAACCTCACATGGGGGAAACTGAGGCATGCAGCGTGGTGGGGGGCAGTGGGGAGGATGAGGATGCTCCTGGGAGCACACACACTGACCCGCTCCTCCATCCCCTTCCCGTGCTGCCCCCCAGCCCCCAGCAGCAGGTGGTGGGTGACAGACACCCCTCTGTCCCACCCCACCATGTCCCAACCCCGCTTTATGGCACCCCCAAAGCCGGCCAGTGCTTGGCAGCGCGGTGAGGAGCCGGGGAGGGAGAGGCTCTGTTGGAGTAACGCTGCTATGAATTATTCAGAGCACGATGATAATTACAGGAGCCCCCAGGTTGTGCTCACTCCCCACAGGCAGGAGCAGGATTCGTGCCACGGAGAGGGCTGGGGGGCAGAGAGAGGGGTCCTGGGGACCGAGGGCACTGCCAGCCCCATCTCCCCAGGGCTGTGCCACCATGGGGGTGCCCTAGGAAGGCAGGAGGTGACCCCAGGCATCCTGACCCCCTGCTGAGGAGCCCCCTGTCCCAGATGCCCACAGCTGGGTTCCTTGCTGGTTAAACTGGGAGCTCTGGGGAGCTGGGGCTGGTCCCACTGCCCACCCTGTGTCTCGTGGTGGCTGCAGCACCCCACACTTCCCAGACCCCCCCCCCCCACACCCCAGTCCCACGCCCCCAAACTCCCCCCCCT
>NW_015090907.1:911701-918597 GCF_001431845.1 Calidris pugnax
CCACCCAAACCACTGTGCCCCACATCTCCCCATCTCACTCCCCAAGCCCCAGTGGCGGGGTCACCCCCCTGAGCCCCACATGGGCACAGACGTGTCCCTGCCTCCTGGGGGTAGGCAGAATGGGCACAGAGCTAGCTGCCAGGACCCCACTGCACATCCCAGGGGTACCCCCCGCGTCCCCCACAGCAGAGCTGGGGGGCTGTGTGGGTTCAGGGCATGGGGTGCACGGGGGGTCCAAGGTAGTGGGTGCACAGGGGGTGTGGGTAGGGGCTTGTAGTGAGCAATGTCCGGGTGGGAGGCTGGGCAGGGGGGTGCAGGGTGCAAGATGCAAGGTACAGGGTGTGGGGTTTGGGACGCAGGGGGTGGGGGGGCAGGGTGCAGAGTTTAGGGAGCACAGTGAAGGTTCTGGGGAGCAGATGGTAGAGTTTGGGGAGCAGAGTGCAGGGTGCAAGCTTTGGGGAACCGGGTACAGTTTTTGGGATGCACAATGAAGACTTTGGGGAGCAGGGTGCAGGTTTGGGGCAGAAGGGGGCAGGATCTGGGGAGACGGGTGTAGGCTCTTGGGTGTACAATGAAGACTTTGGGGAGCAGGGTGCCGGTTTCGGGGTGCAGGCTGGCACGCTGCAGTGCCGCAGGGGGGTTCATGCCGACGCGGGACCCCAGGGCTGACATTCCTGCCGCTCCCTCCGACACCCGGCAGCTGCCCCACACCCCAGGAGCCGCCCCATACCCCAATTTCACCCCCCCCACACTCAGCCTCGGGGCTCCTCGGGGCTGCCCCTGACAGGACCTGCCTCAGCCATGCCCGGGCAGGCTGCGCTCCTCGTGCCAGCCCTGCCGGCTGCGTGCCAAGCCTAGCACAGCTCCCCGCCACCACTGCGCCCATCCCAGCGCTGCGCACGGAGCCCGGGCACGTCTCCAGCTGCCTGGCGTCATGCCCACCCCCCACCATCACCAGCCCCTGCCCCATTCCCACCTGCCCACCTCGGCTCTCCAGGGCTGCCCATGGGGCACGTCCCCAGCCCTGGTGACCCCAAAAGCCAGGCAGGCTGGGCACGGCTGGGCATGGCAGGGACACAGAGGGTCCAGGGGCTGGCACGGTGCTGAGAAGGCAATGACTGGTCCCCACACACGGGCAGAGGCATCGCTGAGCCTCCACGCCGGCACGAAGGGCACCCAGTATCCTGCATCCCACTGCTTGGTACCCACAGCCCTGGGGACAGGCTGCCAAAGGCATCAGCCGGGGCTGCCGCTGTCATTCCATATTTGCCTTAAAAATTTGAAATCCAGCCAGAAGTGGAGCAGCCCCACAGTCCCCATGGCCCCCTGCCACCAGCACCCCATCCATAGCAGAGCGCGGAGGTGTCCTGCTCCACCACACACACCCACCCACCACCCAGCATCCCACAAGAGATCGAATCAACGGGACCCGCAATTAATACCTGTGATAGAATAGAGCTGATTATAATAATTGGCTTGATAATTGTGTTACACCTCGGGAAAGGTGTAAGCAGAAAGCCCTGCGAAAGAGACTCTTTATCTTTGCTTTTTTGTGTTCTCCCCAGCTCACAGGTAATAGCCAGGAATGGGCAAACCCTCTTTTAATGGACTCTTAATAATGCCGTAATTTCCCTTTGCAGGGAAAGTTTTCCAAACAGTCAAAGATTCAAAACAAAGCAATGATTGTTCCTATTAGCATTAAATTCTACTCTGGGAGAGAGAATAAATCAAGCAAGGGGATTCAATTCAAAACAGAACTATAAAAAATCCAATAATGATTTTTTAATATTAATAAGAAAAATATATTGTTATGCACCCTTAGCATTTAAACTTCTAATCCAATCAGCGCAAAGTGCAGAGATAAATCACAGCCGCAGAGGAGAAGGGAACAACCATCAAGCAGGCAGCAATAAACCGCTGTCTTACATCCCTGGGACAGGAATAGGTTTGACAGTCTCAAAAAAAAAAAAAAAAAAAAAAAAAAAAAGAAAAAGAAGGAAAAAAAAAAACACAACTGAATTTATGAGCCTGTCACTCCACGAGCTTGTTAATTCCTCCCATCTCCACACACGTTCTGCACCTGGGGCAGGGAGGGCACCGGGGCCAGCTGCCGGCTGGGCGAGATGCTGGCAGGAGGTGACAGCAGCATCCTGAGCGCTGACCCCATCCGTGGCTGCGGGGACAGGGCTGGGGACCTGCCCTCCTTCCTCCCGCTTAACCCTGCAGGATCCCAGCCCGGCAGCTCCCAGGGGCTGTGGGGCTGTGTCGGGATGGCTCCCGGGGCCCCGCATCCGCAGCGGGAAGGAGCCAGTGGAGCTGCTGCTAAAGGAGGTCCCCATCGTGGTCCCCGGCGTGGTGTCCCCAGCTCTCCCACCCTAAGAGCCTGCACTGGGTGTTTCTGACCCCGTGCTACCAAACACCCCCGAGAGCCCGGGCAGGCTCTGGGGGTGCTCAAGCATCAGTGCCCACGGACGCAGTGCCCCCCGCCAGCAGCGACACAGCGGGACGGAGTCAGTGGTACCCCCCAGCCCCCCTACTCCCTGCCCCACGGGCAGCCCTTCCCATCCCACAGGTCCACACACGTGGAGCAGCGAAGCACGGGGCCACCCCACTGGGCCAGGAGATGCCCCCCCACTTTGCCGGGGGTCGCAGTCCAGGAAGAGCACCAGCCAGGCTCCCCCCGCCCCGTGTCCGTCCTCGCTGAACTCATTACAGATAATAGCCCCACAATTCACCGCTGACAGAGCCGGGCTATTCCCCCTGATTTATCAGCTCCGGCTGATGATGCGCAGCCACAGGGACCAGCGACGAGCCCAGGCAAGCTGCGAACCCCCACGAAACCTGGCTAGTGGCTCTCAGCTCCCCCCGGGTCCCCCCAAACCTCAGCGCTCCATCCCAGGGGATGGAGCTACATCCCAGGGGAGGGGAACGCTGGACCACGGCGGTGGGAAGGGGGACCTGCATCTGGGCAGCCCCGGCCACGCGATGGCTGAGGACAAAAGCCATCTCAGCCACGCGGGGAGCTCCCGGACGCCTGGCAAACTGCTGACGCCACGAACCCGGGCGAGAGGGCATTTGGGGACAGGGGGATGGAGATGCTGCTCCTGCTCAGGAGCGCCCAGGGGCTCCGCTCCCGCTGGCTCCCAGAGGCTGAGTTCCTGGGGAGGCTGAGTTGGGGGGGGGCGGGGGGCGGATTAGTTACAGCTCTTACAGGGCCAAACCTGGCGTGTTGTGCAGCATTTCTGCTCCGCTTTGGCTTCGGATGGTTTGGGCAGCGGGTCGGAGAGGAGATTCCAGGCTTATCCCCATTCTCCCCAGCTCGGCCCCGCTTGCATCCCATGCAGCCAGTGACATCCCATCTCTGGGTAGCAAAGCTGACCCCCCCCCAAGGAGCAGGGGGCACCCAGGCCCTCCCAGCACTTTGCATTATGTTTTAAGGAATTAAAAAAAAATAGGTGATATTCCCTGCACCTGGCTTTTCGGCTTTTCGGCTCTCCTGCTGCCAACAGCCAGGGCTGAGGGGGCCACATGGACCAAAAAGCGGCACTGGGAGCATCGGGCTTGGTGGCCAGTCCAACCAGACGGGTGGCCCAGAGGCTCAGCCCTCCACTGAGAGGATGCCCAGCGAGCCCGAGAAGGGGGCAACCCGCATCCCCCCATCCCTGCACCACCCTGCTGTCCCTGCCAGCCTGGCTGCTGGAGGAGATGCCAGCAGTCCCTGGGGTGGCACGGACACCAGCTGTGACTGGAAAGCACTTGGGGACATCAGAGCCTGAGCGGAGCCACCACCCCCAGCACTGCAAGGCTTTCCCGCTGGACTCGGAGCAGGATTTGGCACCCCAGGACGCAGTGCCCACCCCTGGCACCGTCCCCCGGGGGCCCTGGATGGGCAGGGAATTGGCACAGCCCCACGGACACCCGTCTCCTCCGTACCCCGAGCCCAGCCACAGCCTCCTCCCAGTCCCACGGGAGAAGAGCCAGACTCCCCGGGAGACACAAGGGCCGCCCCAGGAAGGGTGAGGGTGTCTGGGCTACCACCCGTGGTGCCACGGGCAAGGGGATGTGCCTCCTGGGGGCACCCAGAGCCCGGCCGGGGGGTGCCAGGATGGGGCGGGCGAGCAAAGGAGGGGTTTGGGGAAGGGGAGGTTGAACTTTTGAACCAGCAGGCGGGAGAGATCAGTGCATTACCTTAACGCGAGTTAAAAATAACCGTCTCGTCTCTTGAAACGAGCCTGTCTGCAATTACAGCTTGGCATGTCTGCTCCGGAGCGTCCCCGGGCTGGCACCGTGCCAGGCGGCTCTCAACAACCCTCGCCTTTCTTCTCTTTTCTTGGGGTTGGCTTTTTTTTCTTTTTTTTTTTTTTGGGGGGGGGGGGGGGGTTGATTTGGGGGGTTTTGGGGGTTGGGTTTTTTTTTTTTTTTCCCACAAATGCCAAACTGTTAAAAGGAATATCTCACTTTCTGAAATCTTAGGGATTACTAGTGGCAGAGGCAATAAAAGTCATCTTTAAAGCGATTTGTGAATTGTTAAATAAATTTCTTTCAAACTGCTTTATTACTCATAGGAATTGTATCAATCAACAGTGAGAGCTAAATTACTAGATCAGTCAGAAAATATTGTTGCAGCTGAAGAATCAATGCTAATTGAATCATTAAGGCATTATTACATGAAACACAAATAGCTACGGATGATAACTCTTTGCTCTGCTTGATCTATAGTCTACAAAGAAGACATAATACCAACAATTTTAATGCTTGATTGTTCTCGTCATAAGCATCGTATTTCCTTAATACAGTATTTTTTATCTATTGGTGTCATTTTGCTTGTAAATTTCCTGCCAGTTTTTTTTTTTTTTTTTTTTTTTTGGGGGGGGGGGGGGGGGTTTGAATTGGGTGGTTTTGGGGTTTGGGTTTTTTTTTTTTCCTCCCCCTTCCCAGCAAATCAAAAGTCGCCCCAGCCCGGGCTCCCCGCTGCTGGCCAAGCCACAGCCCAGCCTCCGAAAGCCCCCAGCCCCTGCGGCACCCACCACCCCATGGCAAGGCCACGCTGCCCCCACCATCCCCTGGGGACACGGGGATGCTGCCATCATCGTGCTCCCGGGATGGCCACACGTTGGAGAGTCCATCCCCGCGCTGCCCTTGCACACCCGCTGCGTGTCTCACCCAGCCTGCAGGTGCCAGCGCACGTGGGAGCCCACGCACGTGCACTGCGTGTGCAGGCACCACAGCCCGCGCGCACGGGCGTGCGAGGGAAGACGTGCAAATCCTGGCACGCGTGCACAGGCGGCGGATGCCCCGCGGCATTGCTCCCCGTGCTCTGCCCAGCCCTGGGACAGGCAGAGGCGAGTGTTTGCCCGCCCCAGGGAGCCCAGAGCCAAGGCCAGCACGCTTGTCCTGGCATCCCCCGGTGTGTCCCCATTGCCAGCACCCGGAGATGTTTGGGAAACCTCTGTCCCCAAGATGTCTGTGTCACTGCTGCATCCCCGGCTTGTGGGAGCAAAGCAGGGAGGCAGTGGGGATGGGCATCAACCCTGGCACCCACAGCCTGAGGGCCAGTGGGCAGCAAAGCCCCAGAGCCAACCTGCTCCAGCAGAGCCCCATGGGCACAGCCAGGCGTGTGGGGTGGAGGTAGGGGATGCTGGGGAGGGAGGAGCCCCCTCTTGAAAAAGTAGGAACCAGCCACGCAGACCCCAACATCACCCCTTCCATGGGGCTAACCCCTGTATGACAGCCTCTGTCCCCATGGGACAGCCAGCAGTGCCAGGGGGGCTGGACGCTGGGGACGGCCCAGACCCATAGCAGGGACAGCTCGGGATGCCCCACGGCCAGACCCATAGCAGGGACAGCTCGGGATGCTGTGGGATGCTGGAGCATCCCCACTGGGAGGGAAGGGACCAGCCCGCTTCGGGGGTCCCCCGTACCCCTTCCCAGTGCCGCTTGTCTCCTCCTCCTCCTCCTCTTCCTCCTCCTCCTCCTGGCGGCGGGTGAAAGCGAGCTTTGTGCCGGGGCTTTCAGTGCTCCTGGCTGGCGCCCGGCCAAGGCACCACATAATAATGAACAGATGCTGTCCAAAATGAGCCTCCGCCGGCAGACAGGGAGCCTCGCCGCGTGTCCTCCCCTAACCCAAAGTGCCTTTCACCTCCGCACTAATCAGGCACCTTCAGCAGGAGAGAGAGGAGCCAAGGGGAAGTGTCGGGCTAATTAACAGTGACGCGGCTGGGGAGCGGGGAGCCCACGGCGGTGGGTGCGGGAGGGCGGGGGGGAAGGCTGCTACCCCCCCCCAGGCAAAGCAGTGGGGTGGCAGGGCAAGGGGGACACCCCATAGCCACTTCCAGAGCATCCCCACGGGAGACCCAAGGGCACGGTGACACCACGGCTTGGGGGGACACCCGGGATGGAGGAGGGCTGCCTGGGGCTGGGGGTCCAACCGTGCCCAGACCCTGCTTCAGCAGCGAAGAGGGGAGATTCGTTCCCTTCCTGAGTGCTCCCCCCTGCGAGGACACATTCATGCCAGGGTTCCAACCCCGCTCCCAAAGCTTGGGGGACCTCCTGCTGACGGCAGCATCCCAGCGAGGACCCCACAGGATGGGAAGCCAGGCCAAGGAGCTCCAGCTCACTCCCACACCCTGCCCGGCCGGACCCACCGGGGCTGCACGGCCTCCCTGCAAAATATTTATGAGGCTTTTTAAGAAGTACAAAGCCAAGCAACTGGGAGATTCATTCACTTCCCACCCCAGGATGCTGGTGCTCCCATCACGGCACTGGGCGAGCGGGAGGGAGGGAGGGATGTGCACAGGGAGGGATGGAGGGAACGCCGGGCTGCGTCTGCTTGTCTACAGGATCTTAACTGTAGTTTATATTCCAGCGGTTATTAAAAATAAAAGGGGGGGGGGGGG
>NW_015090907.1:918607-921548 GCF_001431845.1 Calidris pugnax
GAGCAGAGCAAGCTGTTCATTTGGAGCCTTTCCCTTGGGTTTAATAAAGCCCCACTCACTGCTGTAGTATCATTTTTATGCTATCATAAAGCTGGACCATTTAGCAGGTTTGTGTTACTTCAGCAGTTAGCGCTGCATGAAAAGCGATTCCAGAAGAAGGGGGGGGGGGAAAAAAAATTAGAAGAAAGATGAAAACCTCCAAAAGGAGAGAGAAAAATGAGGCAGGAAGGAGGAGAGGAGCCTGGGGGATCCCTCCTGGCCGTGCCACCGGCAACCCTGGAGCACAGCACGGCAGCTCAGGGGGGTGAGCCGGGTCCCCCATCCCTGTGTGAAGTCGGGGACGGGTGAGGAGTCCCCACCCCACCCCCAGGATGCTAAAGGGTCGGGTACCCCAGCCCAGCATCCTGGGGAGACCCCACCTGTACTGTGAGAAAGGGTTGGGGGGGTCCCCTCACATCGGGGGGACCCCAAGGGCACTGCATCTGTGGAGACTGGAGAGCCAGGGTGGATTCTCCGAGGGCTGTTTGGGGGATGCAGAGGGGTGTCCCCACGGTGAAGGAGGTGGCAGCTCCCCCTGGCCCTGCTCAGCGCCCCGGGATGCCTGGGCTCCCCCAGCCTGGGCTCCCCCAGCTCCTGGCCACGGGCAGCTCTCCGGGGAGCACAGGGCTCTCTGTGCCGCTGGAAAACTGGCCATATATGGAAAGGATGGGGATACGTGAGCGGAGCTGAAACAAACCCCCCCATGGGAGCCCTGACCAGGCACCCCCCACATTCAGCCCAGGGCCGTGCCCTCTGCTGAGCCCCCCGGGGATGGGTGGCACCCACCCTGCTAGCCCCAGTGGAAATGGGAGCGAGCCCACTGTGCAACCCTGAGCCACGTCACCCCCTGAGCCATGTCACCCCCAGAGCCCTGTCACCCCATCCTCCCCATAACCACCCCCTTTGCCGTTGTGCCACCCCCCCGTGACACCACCCACTCCCTCTCTGGCACCCAAGCTGCCCGCTGCAAGGGGAGAATCACCCCCACTGGTGCCAGGCACTGGTTTCCAGCCTCACCAGCCACACAGGGCAACGTCCCCGGCAGATGCACTGGCCCCCACACAAGAGGGAAAGGCAGGGGCTCGGGCAGGGGTGGCATCAGTGACAGGGCACGCAGAGCCAGGGGATGCTCTCACTGTGTCCCTGCAGTGCTGGTGGCTCTGTGCTCTGGGCTACCAGGGACCGGCCGTCCCTCGGGGGTCTCCATGCCCAGCAGGGAGGTGAAGCACCCCTGGGTGCACCCTTGGGCAGCACCCAAGACCATGTTCCCACACAAACACCCTTTCCAGCCTCTTTTTTCTTTTTCCCCCCCTAATTCATTTCCATCCTGCCCTGCAAAGGGGAAGGTGGCACTTTGGGGGGGTGCTCTGCCTGGCAGCCCCCCCACCCTGATGACACAGAGCTCCCAGGCCCCCCCAGCACCCGTCAGCCCCGGCGCCCTGCTCACCACGCTACCAACCCGGTGATATAAAGGAGGAGGAGGTGTAGGGGAGGGCTGAGAAATTAAGGTTTCCAGCACTGTCAGAGCCACATCAAACAGGCATCCACCAGCTGATTGCTTGATTGTTATATTTTGGATGTCAAACCGGAGCAAGCAGAAACCTTTAAAATGCATCAGTGCCGCTGCCTTTTTGACGGAGGGTGTTGGTTTCCCATTAACAAGTGGAAAGCGTGAGCTGGAGCAGAAAACTTCAAGCGCTTTGGAATTGATAAAATAACAACTCCCTAATTAAGCAGATCTGTCAGTCACCGGGCGCCTGCTGCCCTGCATCGGGAAGCAGCAGCAGCAGCACGAGCCCGGGGTGCCGGCCCAGCTGCTGCGGCACGGGGACCACCGGGGGACACAGAGCCCGGAGCATCCCACCCTCCCCATCAGATAGATCTGGGTCCCGACCCCGGTGCTGAGCGTGGCTGAGGTGTTTAGAAACACAGAATCATAAAATCATAGAATGGTCTAGGTTGGAAGAGACCCTTGGGATCATCGAGTCCAACCATCAACCCTACTCTACAAAGTCCTCCCCTACACCATATCCCCCAACATCCCATCTAAACGTCCCTTAAACACATCCCGGGACGGTGACTCAACCCCCTCCCTGGGCAGCCTATTCCAATGCCCAACGCTGTGTTTAGACGCTGTGCCTCAGTTTACCTCACCTTAAAACCACATCATGCAACCCCACGTGGTGGGGAAGGAGAGGCCTGACCCCAAAATGCACCCTGTGCCCACATCCTTCCCCCCTGCCAAGAGATGACAAACCAGCCTGGAGGGACATATCCCTGACAGACACGCCAGACCCCACGGCCAGGCACGGGCACAGCATCCCCACAGCCAGCTGGATGCGGGATGGGGTCCTGCTGGGAAAGCCCCCCCGCTGCTGGAGCTGGGCAGGGGGGCTTGGAGAAGCAGCCAGCCCCCCACAGGGACGCCGTGCCCTCGGCCGGGCTCCCAGACCTCTGCCATCCCTCTCTCCCCGGTGCGGGGAGGCTGCAAAGGAGCTAATTAAAGGAGCAGCCCATTACTGGAGACCCCCCTCCGACACTGCTGTGCTGGGTAATGAAACGCTTTAAATCTGTGCTGCTTCTCCCAGGCCTGGGGCAGGAGGGACGTGGCATCTCCAGGGGCTCTTTAATAAGCCGCCAGCAGCTCGTTACTACAAAATTGACTGCCCAACGCTCTGGATGCTCCCCCAGCACCGGGAGCTGCCAGCCTGCCCCAGGGGAGCATCCTCGGGGACAACCCAGGGGGTCCAGGGCAGGGGACAGCCAAGGAGGGACAGGGGGCTGTGGGGAAGGTCTTTAACCACTGAGACGCTGGTGTCCAACAAGACCACCAAGCAAAGAGGGTCTTGGCACACCGTTTCTCGCCCCGGGCTCTGCCAGCCCTTGCACCCAGCAGGGGACC
>NW_015090907.1:928910-934612 GCF_001431845.1 Calidris pugnax
AAAAAAATTAGAAGAAAGATGAAAACCTCCAAAAGGAGAGAGAAAAATGAGGCAGGAAGGAGGAGAGGAGCCTGGGGGATCCCTCCTGGCCGTGCCACCGGCAACGCTGGAGCACAGCACGGCAGCTCAGGGGGGGTGAGCCGGGTCCCCCATCCCTGCGTGAAGTCGGGGACGGGTGAGGAGTCCCCACCCACCCCCAGGGTCGGGTACCCCAGCCCAGCACCCTGGGGAGACCCCACCTGTACTGTGAGAAAGGGTTGGGGGGGTCCCCTCACATCGGGGGGACCCCAAGGGCACTGCATCTGTGGAGACTGGAGAGCCAGGGTGGATTCTCCGAGGGCTGTTTGGGGGATGCAGAGGGGTGTCCCCACGGTGAAGGAGGTGGCAGCTCCCCCTGGCCCTGCTCAGCGCCCCGGGATGCCTGGGCTCCCCCAGCCTGGGCTCCCCCAGCTCCTGGCCACGGGCAGCTCTCCGGGGAGCACAGGGCTCTCTGTGCCGCTGGAAAACTGGCCATATATGGAAAGGATGGGGATACGTGAGCGGAGCTGAAACAAACCCCCCCATGGGAGCCCTGACCAGGCACCCCCCACATTCAGCCCAGGGCCGTGCCCTCTGCTGAGCCCCCCGGGGATGGGTGGCACCCACCCTGCTAGCCCCAGTGGAAATGGGAGCGAGCCCACTGTGCAACCCTGAGCCACGTCACCCCCTGAGCCATGTCACCCCCAGAGCCCTGTCACCCCATCCTCCCCATAACCACCCCCTTTGCCGTTGTGCCACCCCCCCGTGACACCACCCACTCCCTCTCTGGCACCCAAGCTGCCCGCTGCAAGGGGAGAATCACCCCCACTGGTGCCAGGCACTGGTTTCCAGCCTCACCAGCCACACAGGGCAACGTCCCCGGCAGATGCACTGGCCCCCACACAAGAGGGAACGGCAGGGGCTCGGGCAGGGGTGGCATCAGTGACAGGGCACGCAGAGCCAGGGGATGCTCTCACTGTGTCCCTGCAGTGCTGGTGGCTCTGTGCTCTGGGCTACCAGGGACCGGCCGTCCCTCGGGGGTCTCCATGCCCAGCAGGGAGGTGAAGCACCCCTGGGTGCACCCTTGGGCAGCACCCAAGACCATGTTCCCACACAAACACCCTTTCCAGCCTCTTTTTTCTTTTTCCCCCCCTAATTCATTTCCATCCTGCCCTGCAAAGGGGAAGGTGGCACTTTGGGGGGGTGCTCTGCCTGGCAGCCCCCCCACCCTGATGACACAGAGCTCCCAGGCCCCCCCAGCACCCGTCAGCCCCGGCGCCCTGCTCACCACGCTACCAACCCAGTGATATAAAGGAGGAGGAGGTGTAGGGGAGGGCTGAGAAATTAAGGTTTCCAGCACTGTCAGAGCCACATCAAACAGGCATCCACCAGCTGATTGCTTGATTGTTATATTTTGGATGTCAAACCGGAGCAAGCAGAAACCTTTAAAATGCATCAGTGCCGCTGCCTTTTTGACGGAGGGTGTTGGTTTCCCATTAACAAGTGGAAAGCGTGAGCTGGAGCAGAAAACTTCAAGCGCTTTGGAATTGATAAAATAACAACTCCCTAATTAAGCAGATCTGTCAGTCACCGGGCGCCTGCTGCCCTGCATCGGGAAGCAGCAGCAGCAGCACGAGCCCGGGGTGCCGGCCCAGCTGCTGCGGCACGGGGACCACCGGGGGACACAGAGCCCGGAGCATCCCACCCTCCCCATCAGATAGATCTGGGTCCCGACCCCGGTGCTGAGCGTGGCTGAGGTGTTTAGAAACACAGAATCATAAAATCATAGAATGGTCTAGGTTGGAAGAGACCCTTGGGATCATCGAGTCCAACCATCTCCCCTACTCTACAAAGTCCTCCCCTACACCATATCCCCAAACATCCCATCTAAACGTCCCTTAAACACATCCAGGGACGGTGACTCAACCACCTCCCTGGGCAGCCTATTCCAATGCCCAACGCTGTGTTTAGACGCTGTGCCTCAGTTTACCTCACCTTAAAACCACATCATGCAACCCCACGTGGTGGGGAAGGAGAGGCCTGACCCCAAAATGCACCCTGTGCCCACATCCTTCCCCCCTGCCAAGAGATGACAAACCAGCCTGGAGGGACATATCCCTGACAGACACGCCAGACCCCACGGCCAGGCACGGGCACAGCATCCCCACAGCCAGCTGGATGCGGGATGGGGTCCTGCTGGGAAAGCCCCCCCGCTGCTGGAGCTGGGCAGGGGGGCTTGGAGAAGCAGCCAGCCCCCCACAGGGACGCCGTGCCCTCGGCCGGGCTCCCAGACCTCTGCCATCCCTCTCTCCCCGGTGCGGGGAGGCTGCAAAGGAGCTAATTAAAGGAGCAGCCCATTACTGGAGACCCCCCTCCGACACTGCTGTGCTGGGTAATGAAACGCTTTAAATCTGTGCTGCTTCTCCCAGGCCTGGGGCAGGAGGGACGTGGCATCTCCAGGGGCTCTTTAATAAGCCGCCAGCAGCTCGTTACTACAAAATTGACTGCCCAACGCTCTGGATGCTCCCCCAGCACCGGGAGCTGCCAGCCTGCCCCAGGGGAGCATCCTCGGGGACAACCCAGGGGGTCCAGGGCAGGGGACAGCCAAGGAGGGACAGGGGGCTGTGGGGAAGGTCTTTAACCACTGAGACGCTGGTGTCCAACAAGACCACCAAGCAAAGAGGGTCTTGGCACACCGTTTCTCGCCCCGGGCTCTGCCAGCCCTTGCACCCAGCAGGGGACCAGGCACCGGTGGCATCAGGACAGCCCCCTGGCCACCGTGCAGGCAGGGGGGTTTGCTGGGTGGTCCTCAGCATCCCGAGGGGCTCCGCAACTGGCCAAGCACTGGGCTGGACCGGGAGGTTTAAGCCCCAGTGCCAAGAGGGGTGAAGGGGAGCTGTGGGGAGGGAGTGGGCAGCAGCAGTGCCCACCGGGCAGCCCCACGGCCCACGGGGGAAACGGGCAGAGCCACGGCAGAGCCGCTGCAACCCAGAGATAGGCTGGGAAGGTGAAGAGCATCCCATCCCGGGGTGCACCCCGGCGAGCCCGCTCGAGCAAGTGGCTCCTGCAAATGTCCCTTTGTGCCCAACAGCGGCTGGACCCCGAGCCCGTCCTCCCCCCTGGCACAGCACACACCGGGAAGCCTCCAGGGATGCAGCGCCCTCGAGAAAGCCACCAAACCCCACGCTGGGTGACAGGGCTCCACTGGTATCACCCCAGGCAGCACCGGTAGACAGGCCCAGCACCATCCCTGCTCCCGGGACAGGGACACCGGGAAGGGCGTGGGGGGACAGGGACACCGGGAAGGGCGTGGGGGGCAAGGGACGGGGCTGAAGAGCCCGCGTGGCTCCCACACGCTCCCTGGTGGAGGCTTTGCCAGGAGAAGGGGTTGGCTCACAGGTCCCCTGTGGCCCTGGGACACACCACGGGACTCCCTGGGTGACAGCTGACACGGGGAAACGCCACTGCTGCTCCCCAGGAGGACGCCCTCGAGGGTCGCCTCTGCCAGGGCTGGATGTGGGCCGGCAGCACCGCTGTCACAGCCTGTCCTCACCCCAGGGGCCACCACCGGCCATGGCATGGGCAGGACGGGAAGCCTGTGCCACCTCGCACGCCCGCACGGGCACACCCGCGCGCTGCCACTGTCCCCTCTGCAGGCCCTGCGGCATGCCCAGAGAGGAGACAAGTCACCCCTGCGTCCCACGCGAGCTGGGGGTGGATGAAACCCCAGCACTCGCTTGTGACAAGGACGGGCTGTCTCCAGCCGGGGTCCTTCCCACCCAGGGAGGGCTCGGCTCCACGGCTTTGGCTCCTGTGCCAGCACCGGGCCATACGGGCATCCCCCTTCCCCGCTCCCACCTGGCCACAGGCACATGAACTCACTCACAGCACTGTCCCCTCACCCTCACTCCCCCACACACCAGGGACACCCAGCTGGGGGGTCCCCAAGTGTCCCATACCCCAGTGACACCTTGCTGCCCAGGAATCCCTTCACTCCTCATCCCAGCCCTCCTGCCCACCACTCCAGCGCCCCAAAAAACCTCCCCATCGTGTCCCCAGACCCCATCGGTGTGTGCTACCCCCTGTCCCAACGGGTGCAAGTCCTGGGGAGACCCTTCTCCCTCAGCACATGCCCAAGCCCAGGCAGGTCTCACCCCAGAGGGAGGTCTGATCAGCCTCCTGTGACCTCCGCAGCACTGGGCACCTTCCCCGGGTGACTGCCCACGCCAGGGGGGCCGCCGGCTGCCCCCTGCCCACCCATCACGAGCGAAGCAGGGCAGAGAGGACACCCAGCCTCCGTCGCAGCACCAGCTCCCACAGCCCAGCCCCAAAACAGCCCCGTTTGCAACCAAGAAGGACACCAGGGCAGGCCGGGCCTGGGCCACCTCCGACGGAGCCGGGGCACATCGTGCCAGGACCACAGGCTGGTGTTAGAGCCCCCAAAGCCTCGTTACACACTAATCACACTGGAGGTGACAGGGCTTAGGGGAGGGCTTAAGAGAAACCGTCTCCTTTTTACTGACACCATCTGGACACAGGCGATCTCTGCCCCCTCCCCAGCATGGGGCCCGGCGAGCACCAGCCGGAGGGGCAGGAGCCGGGGTGACCCCCCCAGGACCCGGCACCCTCCGTGCCCTCCCCCGGAGCCGGGATGGCCCATGGGGTGCAGCCCCCGGCCCCGAGCGAGGGAGGGATTGCTCCCTGTGCCAGGCGTTTCCAACAAGCCCACGGTGTGAGCTGGGAGCGGGGCCAGCATGGAGCCGTGGGGACCACGTACCACCCCCAGGAGGGGGATACGGCCCCGGGGAAGGCGAGGGCCAAGACGGGGGAGACACATTGGATAAAAGTGCATATCTTTTTTATCTCAGAACGGGGTAAAAGCCAGCCTGGAGACACCTGTTTGGGGACAGCCCTCCCTCCGGCTGTCCTCCAGGGCATGCCACCGGCACTCAGGGACCCGGCACAGCCGGGGTGCCCACAGGCAGAGCCACGACAGCGGGATTGTCACTCACTGTACCCCAGTGCTCCCAGGTCAAGGGGGGAGAACTGGCTACGGCCACCCCGAGAACTGGCTACGGCCACCCTCACCGCCACCATCCCCCCCTCCCTGAGCTCCCCGGGGCGGATGGCGGCACAGCGCCCCGGCCCCACGCCACCCAGCCCCAGGCCAGCGGGTGAGCCGGGGACAAGACCACCCGCTTCCGACACACAACATTGCAAAGCACTGTCTCTCCCCAAAACTTGACTGAACCCTTCCCACCCCCCAGCCCCAACCACGAGGAAAGCAGGGATCCCCCCAGACCGGGGCAAGCTCCAGCTGCCCAAGGGGAAGCATCCAAGCACCGGGGCAGCTTTCGGGAGCGAGGGGGGAAAGTTGCGTTGGGGGTCAGGGGGGGTCAGGTACCTTCCATCCGGCGGAGCTGTTGCTGTCTCCTTTATCTTTAAAGTAGGGGACGTATCGCACCATCCAGTCGTAGATCTGGGAGAGGGTGAGGCGCTTCTCCGGGGAGCTCTCGATGGCTTTGGTGATGAGGTCGGCGTAGGAGAGGTTGCCCCAGGCGTTCCTCCGGGAGGTCTTGGCCTTGCGGAGCTGCCCGACGTCCGCGCCGGGGGGCGGCAGGGAGGAGGCGGCGGCGGCGGCGGTTCCTCTGCGCTCCACCGGGGCCACCGCGTTCTCGGCTCCC
>NW_015090907.1:936997-947930 GCF_001431845.1 Calidris pugnax
TCCCCCGTGGCCCTGTCACCCCTCGCCTCCTGTCACTGTTCCCCCTGTCCCCCATGTCCCTGTCGCCCCTGTCCTCCTGGTGCTGTCACCCCGTCCCCCCTGGCCCCTGTGCCACTGTCCCCCCTCTCCTCATATCCTTGTGCTGCTGTTCCCCACCCCTCGTGCTGCTGCCACCACCCATGTCCCCTGTACCTCTGTCACCTGTGTCCTCCATGCCACTGTCACCCATGTCCTTGTGTCCCTGTCCTTCCATGTCCCTGTGTCCCCCATGCTCCCTATGCCCCCACTGTGACCTCCGTTTCCCCTCGTGTCCCATCATGTCCTCCTGTGTCCCCCCGCCCCCCGTCTCCCCCACACTGCTCCGACCATCCCCACCGCCGCCCCGTCCCCCACACCGGCCGTGGCCCCGGGGACACTGCCACCCGGCCACCGGGCTGGCACTGGGCCTTTGTCACCCTGGCTGCCACCGGTTGTGCCGGTGCCACAGGCCGGCACGTGCCAGGCTTTTCCTGCAGCCCCGTTCCCCGTCAGGGGACAGGCTGAGGTCACCCGAGCAGCTCCGAAGCTGGTGGTTCCAGCCTTGAAGTGCTTGGCCTGACAGCTCTCATAATATAATAAAGTATAATATAATCTAATAAATATAATATAATGTAATAAATATAATACAATATACAGGAGGGACTCAACAAGTGCTCTGTTTCACACAACCTGCGGGCGGTGGAGGTGGCTGTAGATGCCCCACCGTCCCTGGAGACACATCCCAGCTGGTGGGGGCTGAGGGGTTTGCGTCCCCCCACCACCCTGTGCCACGTAAATGGGCACCTGCTGGCCAAGCCCCACATCTACTGGTTCCACTGGTCCAGGCGGGCTGAGCCAGGTGCCACCACGTGTGCCCTGGCCACACGGGGTGTGCGGTGCCCGAGCAGCCCTGGGACAGACCTGTCCCCAACCCCCCCTGACCCCACAGACCCCAGGGTGGAGCCAGCCCCCACACCCCTCTGCGCCTCCCTCCTCCCCGCAGCATTTCTCCCGGGATCTCTCCCAAATTTCCCCTGTTACAGTTCACACCCACAGTCTCCTTCCCCGCGGTCCCAGAGGGCAGGATCATCCCCTCCTCTCTCCTTTTCCCCACTTGGAGCCCAGTGCTGTTCCTTCCCTGGGTCTTGCCTTTATTAGTCAAAACCCTCCCACATTTCTCACCTGCTCTTCCAGCCTTGTTTTTCCAGCCCAGGCTCAGCTCCCCAGTCCCATCCCGCACAGCCCTCCCCGTGGCTGCCTCTCCCTGCCCGGTGCCACCGGGTTTCTCCAGCAGCATTTCTCCTCCTCCACTGCAGCGGCTGCATCTCCCTGTGGTCACCCTGGGCCACCCCATCCCCTGGGTGACAGTGTCCTCGCTGCAGGGGGTACATCTTCCCATGGTCACCCCATCTCCTGGGTGACAGTGTCCTCACTGCAGGGGGTACATCTCCTTGTGGTCACCCTGGGCCACCCCATCTCCTGGGTGACAGAGTCCTCACTGCAGGGGGTACATCTCCTCGTGGTCACCCCATCTCCTGGGTGATGGTGTCCTCACTGCAGGGGGTGCATCTCCCCGTGGTCACCCTGGGCCACCCCATCTCCTGGGTGACAGAGTCCTCGCTGCAGGGGGTGGATCTCCCTGCCATCACCTCCTTGTCCCCCCAAGTGACAGTGCTCAGCGCTGTCGGGTCACCTCTGTGCTTTATCACTGCCTCATGCTGCAGAAACCCTAATGCTTGCTCACCCACTGCCTCAGTTTCCCCACCTGCAAAGCAATATTTACCCTTTTAGACAAGGGTGGCTGCTGGTGGCGAAGCTGACAGGCAGGTGTTAGGTGGCTTTGTGGCTCCTTGTACCTAAAAGCCACCAAAGCCACCCAGTGCTCCCATCCCAGGCTTGCATGGGGTCCTCCCTCACTCCTCCCCGAGGGTTGGAGCAGCACGTTTCTGGGTGCCCCAGCCAAGGCACCCACAGGCATTGAGGGGGGACACACAGAGGTGGGTGCTGAGCCCTGCACCCCCCAGCAGGGGCACGGGGCTGGCTTGCAGCTCCACCTCCCCCAGCACCTGGTTAATTATCACTTAACCGCCTGGCACCAGGCTGGAGCATCCCCATTAAGGCAGCTGCACGCTGCCGCCGGCCCCGTTAAGCAGCAGGACTGGCTGCTCAGCCAGCGCTTTACGGTAAGAGGAGCCTGGGGAGCAGAGCTGGGGGACACCGAGCTGACGTGTCCCCCCCTGGTCCCCACTGCCCCATCCCAGATGCCAAGCTGGAAGCAGGAGGGGGGTCTGTGGGGTAAGCGCTGGGATTTCAGAGATTTGTATTAGTTAAAAGCCTCCATCACCTCTCTCCATCCCCCAGCCCTGCTTCTCCAGGAGCCAGGGTGAGCACCAGAGCAGTGGTTCCAGGTGGGGAGAGCAGAGCAGAGCCTGGCTGGGTGGCAGGGATGGGAGGATGGGGACAGGGGGGCTACAGGACCCAGGCACACATCTCTCTCCAGCGTCATCCTCATGGCCAGCACAGCCCTTGCCTGATGCAGCTCCTTTCCCTGCAGCGTCCTGGGCAAAGACATCCTGTGGGGTGCAGTGCTCCCCCCAACTCCTCCCCGGCTGGCCAGGAAATGGGGTTCCCCTGGCTCCCAGACTGCGGGCCAGGAGCCAGTTTGCTCTTGACGATGCTGATGGCACTCAACTCCTTGGTTTGTCACGTGAAGCTCACACTTGAGGAGAGGGAGGGAGGGAGGGGGCATCTTACATGGATGTGTCCAGCTCCAGGGAAGTGGCCGGCACCCCCAAGGGGAGAGCAGGGGGCTGAAAGGGAAAACGGGAGCTCAGTGGGGATGGAGCGAGTGGGACCAGCTCTGATACGTCCTGCCATGCACCTGATGAGCTGCTCCGAGCAAGTGACAATGACACCAAGGGGGGCTGCAGCTGCCCTGTCCCAGCAATGCCCCCCAGAATGCAGCAGATTGTGCCCACCACCAGCAGTTGGATGCTCCAGCCTGGGGACTGGTGGGTGCTCTAGTGCCTTGGCTGCTGCAAGTCACCCGCAAAACTGATCTGAATGGTCCCAAAACGGTCTGAACAGGAAGACCTCCAGTGTGACCCACGCTGAGCCCCACAGCATCGGCTTCCCAGGGCAAACCCTCCTCGGGAAGGGGGAATTGGGACGGCAGGGGGGGATCATACCCACCAATTAGAGACATGAAAGGAGAGGGGTCAGTTGTGGGATGAGGAGGAGGAGCAAGAGAAGGAGGAAGAAGGAGGTGGAAAGCGTCTCCTCACTGATCCTGGGCAGGGTGGTGCAGCCTGAGCCCCTGATACACCATCTCCCCTGCAGCTCTGAGCAGAGCCAAGGCTTGGAGTGCTCGCCCAGTGCTGGTGTCACCTCCTGTCCTAGCAGGCCAGCAGGAACCTCCATCGTTCTTCCACCTGAATAATTCCTGCAACAGCTCATGCATACCACCTCCTCTGCCCTCTTCACCACCTCCCTCCACCTCACCCCTGATTTAGACATGAGGCTGTTTTGAAGCCCCCACCTCCCCCACTATCCCTGCTGGGGGGTGCCCAGGGCCCATAGCAGAGCCCCACGGGTGGTGGTGGAGCTGTGGGAGCCAGTGTGGGAGCCGAGGAGGGACCGCGCTGGGCAGTGCCCCACTAGAAGGCAGATGGGGATATCTGCCCATGCCAAAAAAACACCAGCAGGCTCCAAGGACTGCGTTCCTGGCCAATCCATCTTCTCTGCCAAAGAAAAATGCAGCTTTCAGCATCCCGACAGAGGGTACCCGGCTTCAGGGGAGCTCCCCTGGCACTGGTCTGGCTGGGTGAGAGGAGAGCGAGCAGCAGCGAGGGAGAGGGGAGCACCTCCAGGGTGCCCATCTCACCCCACAGCCCATCACCCTCACCTCAGGCCACCCCAGCAGCCCCCCCAGTCTCACCAGGAACCAGCAGACAAGATTTTCCACGGGTGGCTGCAGAGAGCCGGGGGGGAAAGCACCAAGAAAACCCCAGCAGCCTTCAAGGCGCTTGCGCTGCCCTGAGAGGAGAAGGCACACGCGCAGCCCATCCTGTGAGATGGAAATTCACCCAAATGCTGATTCGTGTCCCTGAAACGCCGCCTGTGAGGATCCGGCGTCGCCTCCTCACGGAGCACCCGCGTGTCGCCGCGCAAAGGGATCTCAAGCGGCGCGTATTAAAAAATACTTTCACGGAACATAAAGTGGAAGTTAAGTGAATGAAATGATAAAGTCAAAATGAAATATTTTTACTTTCCTGAAATGAGCTTGGTGTTTTGACATGATCGGAATAAACATTTTGACACTGCTGAAACAAGAAAGTCAAAGTGATTCTGCTAGACTCCTTCCTGGAGAAAATGGCAGCAAAATCAACAAGTTCCCAGGGAAAGATTTGATTTCGATAAACCTCTGTTTTCTGATGGAAAACCGTTCCAGACAATGTTTTTCTGCAGCTCGGTTCAGGCAGTAGGTTTCCAAGAGAGACCTGGGTCACCCACTTGCCGGGCACCTGACTCATTCCCTGGAGCCGCTGCTGGGAGAGAGGGAGGAAGGAAAGAAGGGAAGGAGGAAGGAAAGGAGAAAGGGAGGGAGGGAGGGAGGGAGGGAAAGCTGCCTCCATCCCGCCTGGGAAAGGGTGGGATGAGGAGGGATGGACTCACCATGTGCACCATGGGCTTAGATTCTCCAGTGTCTCATAAGGGCTGATGCTGAACACTCAGTCTGCACAAGGGGCTCAGGCAGCCCAACAGCAGCGGGGTTTGGCCCCTCCTTCATGTCCCTGTTCATGCTCACGCCATGTCAAACCAAGCACACCAGCAGGGCTAAATTTTTATACTTTTGCTTGGGGAAATTTCAAGAACAAATGTTTTCAGTGGAAAACCAAAATCGTTGCATTTTGGAAGTTTTGCTGGAGTTTCGCTGAAAACACAAGCAGACACTTTAGGAATAGGCTCATGTACCTGAAAGCTTCATTTTTTGTGTGATATGAGTTGGGTGGAAAATCTCTGATCGACCTTTGGTGTACACTGTAGGTATTAAATTTTACTCCAGAGCGGCTTTTGGGGGAATATCTGCTCTTTAATAATAGTAATGCTTAATAATAGTTTTCAATGGTAATTCTTGGTAGCAATTCCATGTGTTTCAATATACTTTTGCTCGATAGAAAGCGGTGTATGTCATGCAACAAGTTCATCAACCCTCTAATCTCACCTTCGGGCATAGCTCCCGTGGCCAAACATGAAGGCAGTAAAATCTCTCCAGCCCAGCACACTATTCCCTCTCTCCAAAAAAAAAGGCTGCATAATCTCCTCTGGGGTCAGCATCCCCCTGACAGCTCAGTGACTGGTTGCAGTGCCCCCAGGCAGAGTCCCCCATCACCTAAGGGGGGACAGATTTGGCAAGAGACCTTAGTGGGATGTGGTGGGCTCCTAGCCCTGGTGTCCCACAGGTGAGGCACAAAACCCTTGCCAGACACTTATTTTTTGTGTGGATGGATCACTACGCCTTTAGCATCCACAAGGGTGTCAGCGGGGCTGCGTCAATCCTGATGGGAAGCATTTACCAGCAGCTGAGCCTCTTGGGGGAAACTCCTCCACCTCCCAGGTCCATGTGGGGGACTGTGCTCCACGACCTGAGTCTCTGCTTTGCCCCCTGCCCTGCCATGGCCTTGGTGACCTGTAGGAAATCACCAACACTGGCCACCTCCCCCATTGTCACCCCTTGAAGGTGCTGTTGGTGGCCAGTGCGGAGCTGAGCAAAAGGCCACCTCAGCCCCTTCCGGCCACCACGCTGGGGGCTTCCCAACGTCCCTGCTGGGCTTCACCCTGCACGATGGCATCCCCGCTGGGGGCTTGGTTAGCCCTGAATTTGCAAGTTTGATTCCTCAGACTGAGATCAGTCACAGCTCCTTCAATGGCTTCAACCTCTATTTGCATTTAGAGGCGAAAACATTCCTCTCGGAGGTTGCATGCTAATGCAGCATCCAGGAATCCTGCATGATTGCCTCCTAGTTAGTCTCATCTGCCTGAGTGAGCTGAAAACTGTTAAACACATTGAGTGTGTCAGACCAGATATTATCAGAAATAAGACTACCTTTCGCTGGCACCCACGGCTTGCAGACACACAGCAAAGAGTTATTTAAATCTTTTCCAGCTGTCTCCCATGTTTCCAGAGAGGCTCAGCTCTGACAGGTCTTTTAACCCTTCCCTTCCGTTATGTGATGGTATTTTGGTTTGCTCTTTCCTCTCCTGGGCTTCAGGAGCCTCCGCTGGCCTTGCCCAGCTCCCCGTGGTCCACTCACCCCGGTGGGCTCCTCCCAGCAGCATCAGAGATGTCTCCCACATCCCTTCACCTTGTTCGTGCACCCAGCAGCCGCCCTGCCCGGAGCTGGGGCTGGCAGCCCCCGGTACCCTCACCCAGCCCATTCCCCTCCAGTTTTGGACCCCTCCAAACTTCTCTCCGCTCTTCCCATTTCAGTGTTGAACCCCAAAGCCTCCGGGCCGCCAGCCCGGTCCCTTCCCAGCCCGCCTTGGCGCTCTCCCCACCGCCGCCTCTTCCTCGGCGCGGGGCTGCCTTCCTGCAGCAGGCTCTGCCAGCGCTGCTTCCCCAGCCTGCCTTGGAGCAGGAGCAGGAATCGAGAGCGAAACCCCAGTTTGCACGGCCAGCGTGTTTGAGGAGGGCCATCTGGCCGGGCTGGCGGTCCAAGCTGAATTTGCTGGATGGTTTTGAAGGTCACTGAGCAGGGAATGAACGCACTTCCATATTTTCCCATATAAATACCTGCGTCTCCAAGGGAGAGAGGGGAGCGTACACCCGCAGGAAGGGGCTGTGCCCACCCTGCCTGGGGAAAGAGGGGGTGGGCAGGACCCCGGGGCAAAGAAACAGGAGCACACACACAGATGGGCACGCACACACACGTGCACACAGACGTTTGCTGACACACCCTGTGTGCGTTCCTGTGTGCACTTACATGTGGGCCACACAGACTCATGTACACATCTGTCCACACTCGTGTACCTGCACACACACACACACACGTGCATGTATGTGCACCACGCAAACACACACGTGCACCATGCAAACACACGTGTGACCATGCAAACATGCACACCCACCAGCTTAGAGACCCTGGTACTTCCAGCTGGGACAGACTCCATCCCCCAGCCAGGTGGCTCTGGCTGCCCTGGGCCATGCTGCTCTGGCAGCAGAGCTGGGTCCCCTTGTGCCAATGGGCTCCAGAGAGCCCCTTGTGTCCCCACAGCAGCCAGGAAGAGGACAGGAACAACCCAAGATCCCCAAGACCACTTGCTCCAAGCCTTCCACAGCCACCCAGCCTTGTCCTGCGCTGCCCAGAGCAGGATCCAACACCCAGCTGCAGTGCTCAGGACCTTCTCACAGCCATGCTGACCACCGCATGGGGACAGCCAGCCCCGTACCATCCTGACAGGACCAAAGCTCTCTGCTGCTGTCCTGGAGAGCCCTGGGAAAGCGCTCTGGGCTCCTGATGTCCTTGGGTGCCACCCTGGTGCCCACACCTGATGCCACAGAGCCCAGCCATATCTCCTTGCACCCGGGAGAGCAGATGCTCGGGGCAGGCAGCTGGATCATCGGCCAGGAATGAAGCATCCTTTGCGTGCGTGGGGCAGGGAGCCAGTGACTGGGGGTGGGGGGAGTGGAGAAGGCAATGCTGCTGGTCACCATGGCAGGAGAACATGTTTCTCATCATTGTGTGACACGAGGTATTGGGGGGACAGTATGGGGACGGGCACGGGTCATCGTCCAGCCCGCTCAGAGCATCTCCTGGTACAGCCGGCTGACATGTTGCTGGGCTTCGCTGCCAGCACCACCCTGCAGGAGGGGGTTACCTCCACCCAGGGCACAGACCTGGCTCTCACAGCCACTGTGAGGGTCTCAGCCCCAGGCCCAGCTGGGTCCTGCCTCCCCACCATCACAGGGAGCTGAGAACATCGCTGTGCCAGTCTGCACTGCCCCGGGGAAGTTGTGAGGGAGATTTGCCAGGGCCACGGCAGCTCCGGGTCCCTGCACTGGGTCCGTGCCCACTCCCACACACACCCCCAGCCCTGGCTCCCCTGGGCAGCCCTGCTTTGGGTGCAGGGAGAGCAGGAATGTCCCAGCAGGAGAGGGCACCCATGGGAGAGCCCATGCAGAGGTGAAGATGCAGCTGGTGATGCTGCACCTCCAGGAAAGCCTGCAGAGGAGACGAGGCTGGGCTGGGGGATCACAGGAGGGGCAGATGCTGGAGGGCTGGGTGTCTCCCAGTGCCTCGGGACCCTCGGCCGTGCCCGGGTGAGGTGGAGGGCTGTGCTCCCTGGCAGGGCCACACACCCCTTCCCCAACAGCCCTGCATCTCTGCCGCTCCAGCCAGGGCTGGCAGCACGGGACCGACTCCCCGGTGGATGTCCACAAAGTGGGGGGGTCCCCAGGGCTGCCTATGGCAGGAGAACATGTTTCTCATCATTGTGTGACACGAGGTATTGGGGGGACAGTATGGGGACGGGCACGGGTCATCGTCCAGCCCGCTCAGAGCATCTCCTGGTACAGCCGGCTGACATGTTGCTGGGCTTCGCTGCCAGCACCACCCTGCAGGAGGGGGGTTACCTCCACCCAGGGCACAGACCTGGCTCTCACAGCCACTGTGAGGGTCTCACCCCGTCACAGCCCCAGGCCCAGCTGGGTCCTGCCTCCCCACCATCACAGGGAGCTGAGAACATCGCTGTGCCAGTCTGCACTGCCCCGGGGAAGTTGTGAGGGAGATTTGCCAGGGCCACGGCAGCTCCGGGTCCCTGCACTGGGTCCGTGCCCACTCCCACACACACCCCCAGCCCTGGCTCCCCTGGGCAGCCCTGCTTTGGGTGCAGGGAGAGCAGGAATGTCCCAGCAGGAGAGGGCACCCATGGGAGAGCCCATGCAGAGGTGAAGATGCAGCTGGTGATGCTGCACCTCCAGGAAAGCCTGCAGAGGAGACGAGGCTGGGCTGGGGGATCACAGGAGGGGCAGATGCTGGAGGGCTGGGTGTCTCCCAGTGCCTCGGGACCCTCGGCCGTGCCCGGGTGAGGTGGAGGGCTGTGCTCCCTGGCAGGGCCACACACCCCTTCCCCAACAGCCCTGCATCTCTGATGCTCCAGCCAGGGCTGGCAGCACGGGACCGACTCCCCGGTGGATGTCCACAAAGTGGGGGGGTCCCCAGGGCTGCCTGCTGCTCACCTAACGGGCCCGAGTCCTGCACCCACAGCCTGGGCACCCCAGCCTTGTCCCGCCACGTCTGCTTGGTCCCCATTGGGCTTTTCCCTGGGAGCATCTCCTGGTACAGCCGGCTGACATGTTGCTGGGCTTCGCTGCCAGCACCACCCTGCAGGAGGGGGGTTACCTCCACCCAGGGCACAGACCTGGCTCTCACAGCCACTGTGAGGGTCTCACCCCGTCACAGCCCCAGGCCCAGCTGGGTCCTGCCTCCCCACCATCACAGGGAGCTGAGAACATCGCTGTGCCAGTCTGCACTGCCCCGGGGAAGTTGTGAGGGAGATTTGCCAGGGCCACGGCAGCTCCGGGTCCCTGCACTGGGTCCGTGCCCACTCCCACACACACCCCCAGCCCTGGCTCCCCTGGGCAGCCCTGCTTTGGGTGCAGGGAGAGCAGGAATGTCCCAGCAGGAGAGGGCACCCATAGGAGAGCCCATCCAGCGGTGAAGATGCAGCTGGTGATGCCGCACCTCCAGGAAAGCCTGCAGAGGAGACGAGGCTGGGCTGGGGGATCACAGGAGGGGCAGATGCTGGAGGGCTGGGTGTCTCCCAGTGCCTCGGGACCCTCGGCCATGCCCGGGTGAGGTGGAGGGCTGTGCTCCCTGGCAGGGCCACACACCCCTTCCCCAACAGCCCTGCATCTCTGATGCTCCAGCCAGGGCTGGCAGCACGGGACCAACTGCCCGGTGGATGTCCACAAAGTGGGGGGGTCCCCAGGGCTGCCTGCTGCTCACCTAACGGGCCCGAGTCCTGCACCCACAGCCTGGGCACCCCAGCCTTGTCCCGCCACGTCTGCTTGGTCCCCATTGGGCTTTTCCCTGGGGCTGCACCCCCCTTTTCCCTGTCAGATGGGCCGCCTGTTTGTAACTTGGGAGTTTCTCAACCACGGCCTACAGCGCCCAGGAAGCCCAGCCAGAGCTTTAGCAGACAGACATGGTGCTGGGAGGGACTTCCCTCCCCTAAACCATGCACCAGACCTGAGGTTCATGCTGGGGGACATCCCCCACCCGCCAAAGCCCCCAACAGGGAGGGTCAAGGCCCCCCCAACCAAGGTGGGAGGGAGGCAGGATGCCGGCCACGGCCAGCCCCGTCTGGAGCCCGGGGAGCATCCCGAGGGAAAGCAGCCGGTGCGAGGCGGGAGGAGGGTGAGGCCGATGGGGTCGGCACAGGACCCGCTCCCCGCTCCCCGCTGCGCCGTGCCAGAGCCTTGCCGGGAAGCCGGAGGCGGGTGCTGGCGTCTCCCCCAGCCTCACCCCACACCGGGTGGGCAGCCCTCCCTCCCGCTCCAGCCGCCCAGCTCGGCCCCAACAGAACCCCCAACCAGCTGCAAACCCCACGGCGAGGGACTCGGAGACACCCCAGGGCAAGGACGCCAAAAAAATATGCCTCCATCCTGTGGAAAATTACAGATGCTTTATTTTTTTTTAAAGGGTTAGGTGATGTGTTTTGGGTTTTGTTTTTCTTTTTTGCTCTGTTAGTGCAGGTATTTGTCAGAGGATATTTTTAAACGAGAGCAGAGCTCATTTGAAGAGGATAACCAGCCCAGCATCTGAACGGCCTGTGCTCCAGCATTCCTGCGGCTCGGGCCAGCGGGGACCTGCTGACCCGGCCAGGGAGGTCAGACGGGAGAGGGCGTGGCGGT
>NW_015090907.1:952262-957944 GCF_001431845.1 Calidris pugnax
GGCTGCAGAAGAGCTGGAAGAGCACCGACATGAAGAGCTCGTCAACAACTAACTGCACGTAGCATCGGCTGGAGGGCACCAGGAAGATCTCCTGCATGGCGCTGCTCACCTGCAGAAAGACGGCGGGGCGGCTCTCACTGCAGAGGTGTCCCTGCGGCACAGCCTGCTCTGGCCAGCAGCTGCCCTGCCCCGGGCTTCCCCGCTGGCAAGGCAGCAGGAGGCTGTGGGCAGGGAGCAGGGCCACTGAGGGCAGCAGGGCTGGGGCAGGCTGCCAAGGGCCCTGGGCCAGGCTGGAGCTGGGCAGCGGGCAGGTGGAGAGGGTCGGAGGGGCTGGAGAGGAGGGCGCAGAGCCGGAGGGAAGAGAGGAAGCCCTGTCCAGACACTTACTGCCAGGAGATCGCGGCACCTGCAGCGTCCCGTGCTGCTTTGCAGCCTGGTGCATTGGTTGCTGGCCACCAGCAGCATCCTCAGCAGGGCTTCCACGAGGCTGGGCTTGCAGGCCAGCGTGTTCCACATGGCCCTGGTGGTGCTGCAGATCCAGAGCAAACTGTCAGCAGGGCCTCCTCGGCCACCACCCCTTCTGCCCGGGCAGGCCTCGGAGGTCCGGAGCTGCCCGCCAGGCGGACGAGCCACGTACTTGTTACAGCCGTGGGAAACCTGCAGCAGGGTAACAGCCACCCTTGGAGGGTCCAAGGTGGCCACTTGGAGAAGAGTGCTCTTCAGAATGTCCTGCGGCGACTTCTGCCTCAGCCTTCTCAGCTGATTGTAGATGGTCTGCACCACCAGGTCCATCTGGGAGACGCAAGGAGTTGGAGTGGGCTGGAGTGCAGCCACGCTCCCCGCTGCCCCCAAGAACCGCTTCCCTCCCGCCGCCCTTTGCTGGCCTCAAGGGCCACCCGTCGGGCGCTCCCAAGCCCTGGACGCTGCCTACCTTGATCAGGTACAAGCATGGGTTGTTCAAAACCCCTTCCAGCATCTTGGCAATCAGCTGGGTGTCGGAGATCCTTGGGTCCGCCATGTTTTCCAAGACCGTTAAGATGAAGTCGTTCTTCTCACGCTCGAGGAAGGAGCTCCCAAAGAGCTGAGGGAGGGAGGGAGGGAGGGAGGGAAAGCTGCCTCCATCCCGCCTGGGAAAGGGTGGGATGAGGAGGGATGGACTCACCATGTGCACCATGGGCTTAGATTCTCCAGTGTCTCATAAGGGCTGATGCTGAACACTCAGTCTGCACAAGGGGCTCAGGCAGCCCAACAGCAGCGGGGTTTGGCCCCTCCTTCATGTCCCTGTTCATGCTCACGCCATGTCAAACCAAGCACACCAGCAGGGCTAAATTTTTATACTTTTGCTTGGGGAAATTTCAAGAACAAATGTTTTCAGTGGAAAACCAAAATCGTTGCATTTTGGAAGTTTTGCTGGAGTTTCGCTGAAAACACAAGCAGACACTTTAGGAATAGGCTCATGTACCTGAAAGCTTCATTTTTTGTGTGATATGAGTTGGGTGGAAAATCTCTGATCGACCTTTGGTGTACACTGTAGGTATTAAATTTTACTCCAGAGCGGCTTTTGGGGGAATATCTGCTCTTTAATAATAGTAATGCTTAATAATAGTTTTCAATGGTAATTCTTGGTAGCAATTCCATGTGTTTCAATATACTTTTGCTCGATAGAAAGCGGTGTATGTCATGCAACAAGTTCATCAACCCTCTAATCTCACCTTCGGGCATAGCTCCCGTGGCCAAACATGAAGGCAGTAAAATCTCTCCAGCCCAGCACACTATTCCCTCTCTCCAAAAAAAAAGGCTGCATAATCTCCTCTGGGGTCAGCATCCCCCTGACAGCTCAGTGACTGGTTGCAGTGCCCCCAGGCAGAGTCCCCCATCACCTAAGGGGGGACAGATTTGGCAAGAGACCTTAGTGGGATGTGGTGGGCTCCTAGCCCTGGTGTCCCACAGGTGAGGCACAAAACCCTTGCCAGACACTTATTTTTTGTGTGGATGGATCACTACGCCTTTAGCATCCACAAGGGTGTCAGCGGGGCTGCGTCAATCCTGATGGGAAGCATTTACCAGCAGCTGAGCCTCTTGGGGGAAACTCCTCCACCTCCCAGGTCCATGTGGGGGACTGTGCTCCACGACCTGAGTCTCTGCTTTGCCCCCTGCCCTGCCATGGCCTTGGTGACCTGTAGGAAATCACCAACACTGGCCACCTCCCCCATTGTCACCCCTTGAAGGTGCTGTTGGTGGCCAGTGCGGAGCTGAGCAAAAGGCCACCTCAGCCCCTTCCGGCCACCACGCTGGGGGCTTCCCAACGTCCCTGCTGGGCTTCACCCTGCACGATGGCATCCCCGCTGGGGGCTTGGTTAGCCCTGAATTTGCAAGTTTGATTCCTCAGACTGAGATCAGTCACAGCTCCTTCAATGGCTTCAACCTCTATTTGCATTTAGAGGCGAAAACATTCCTCTCGGAGGTTGCATGCTAATGCAGCATCCAGGAATCCTGCATGATTGCCTCCTAGTTAGTCTCATCTGCCTGAGTGAGCTGAAAACTGTTAAACACATTGAGTGTGTCAGACCAGATATTATCAGAAATAAGACTACCTTTCGCTGGCACCCACGGCTTGCAGACACACAGCAAAGAGTTATTTAAATCTTTTCCAGCTGTCTCCCATGTTTCCAGAGAGGCTCAGCTCTGACAGGTCTTTTAACCCTTCCCTTCCGTTATGTGATGGTATTTTGGTTTGCTCTTTCCTCTCCTGGGCTTCAGGAGCCTCCGCTGGCCTTGCCCAGCTCCCCGTGGTCCACTCACCCCGGTGGGCTCCTCCCAGCAGCATCAGAGATGTCTCCCACATCCCTTCACCTTGTTCGTGCACCCAGCAGCCGCCCTGCCCGGAGCTGGGGCTGGCAGCCCCCGGTACCCTCACCCAGCCCATTCCCCTCCAGTTTTGGACCCCTCCAAACTTCTCTCCGCTCTTCCCATTTCAGTGTTGAACCCCAAAGCCTCCGGGCCGCCAGCCCGGTCCCTTCCCAGCCCGCCTTGGCGCTCTCCCCACCGCCGCCTCTTCCTCGGCGCGGGGCTGCCTTCCTGCAGCAGGCTCTGCCAGCGCTGCTTCCCCAGCCTGCCTTGGAGCAGGAGCAGGAATCGAGAGCGAAACCCCAGTTTGCACGGCCAGCGTGTTTGAGGAGGGCCATCTGGCCGGGCTGGCGGTCCAAGCTGAATTTGCTGGATGGTTTTGAAGGTCACTGAGCAGGGAATGAACGCACTTCCATATTTTCCCATATAAATACCTGCGTCTCCAAGGGAGAGAGGGGAGCGTACACCCGCAGGAAGGGGCTGTGCCCACCCTGCCTGGGGAAAGAGGGGGTGGGCAGGACCCCGGGGCAAAGAAACAGGAGCACACACACAGATGGGCACGCACACACACGTGCACACAGACGTTTGCTGACACACCCTGTGTGCGTTCCTGTGTGCACTTACATGTGGGCCACACAGACTCATGTACACATCTGTCCACACTCGTGTACCTGCACACACACACACACACGTGCATGTATGTGCACCACGCAAACACACACGTGCACCATGCAAACACACGTGTGACCATGCAAACATGCACACCCACCAGCTTAGAGACCCTGGTACTTCCAGCTGGGACAGACTCCATCCCCCAGCCAGGTGGCTCTGGCTGCCCTGGGCCATGCTGCTCTGGCAGCAGAGCTGGGTCCCCTTGTGCCAATGGGCTCCAGAGAGCCCCTTGTGTCCCCACAGCAGCCAGGAAGAGGACAGGAACAACCCAAGATCCCCAAGACCACTTGCTCCAAGCCTTCCACAGCCACCCAGCCTTGTCCTGCGCTGCCCAGAGCAGGATCCAACACCCAGCTGCAGTGCTCAGGACCTTCTCACAGCCATGCTGACCACCGCATGGGGACAGCCAGCCCCGTACCATCCTGACAGGACCAAAGCTCTCTGCTGCTGTCCTGGAGAGCCCTGGGAAAGCGCTCTGGGCTCCTGATGTCCTTGGGTGCCACCCTGGTGCCCACACCTGATGCCACAGAGCCCAGCCATATCTCCTTGCACCCGGGAGAGCAGATGCTCGGGGCAGGCAGCTGGATCATCGGCCAGGAATGAAGCATCCTTTGCGTGCGTGGGGCAGGGAGCCAGTGACTGGGGGTGGGGGGAGTGGAGAAGGCAATGCTGCTGGTCACCGCGGCGGGAGAACGTGTTTCTCATCATTGTGTGCCACGAGGTGTGGGGGGGACGGTGTGGGGATGGGCACGGGTCATCGTCCAGCCCGCTCAGAGCATCTCCTGGTACAGCCGGCTGACATGTTGCTGGGCTTCGCTGCCAGCACCACCCTGCAGGAGGGGGGTTACCTCCACCCAGGGCACAGACCTGGCTCTCACAGCCACTGTGAGGGTCTCACCCCGTCACAGCCCCAGGCCCAGCTGGGTCCTGCCTCCCCACCATCACAGGGAGCTGAGAACATCGCTGTGCCAGTCTGCACTGCCCCGGGGAAGTTGTGAGGGAGATTTGCCAGGGCCACGGCAGCTCCGGGTCCCTGCACTGGGTCCGTGCCCACTCCCACACACACCCCCAGCCCTGGCTCCCCTGGGCAGCCCTGCTTTGGGTGCAGGGAGAGCAGGAATGTCCCAGCAGGAGAGGGCACCCATAGGAGAGCCCATCCAGCGGTGAAGATGCAGCTGGTGATGCCGCACCTCCAGGAAAGCCTGCAGAGGAGACGAGGCTGGGCTGGGGGATCACAGGAGGGGCAGATGCTGGAGGGCTGGGTGTCTCCCAGTGCCTCGGGACCCTCGGCCGTGCCCGGGTGAGGTGGAGGGCTGTGCTCCCTGGCAGGGCCACACACCCCTTCCCCAACAGCCCTGCATCTCTGATGCTCCAGCCAGGGCTGGCAGCACGGGACCAACTGCCCGGTGGATGTCCACAAAGTGGGGGGGTCCCCAGGGCTGCCTGCTGCTCACCTAACGGGCCCGAGTCCTGCACCCACAGCCTGGGCACCCCAGCCTTGTCCCACCACGTCTGCTTGGTCCCCATTGGGCTTTTCCCTGGGGCTGCACCCCCCTTTTCCCTGTCAGATGGGCAGCCTGTTCGTAACTTGGGAGTTTCTCAACCGCGGCCCCCAGCACCCACGAAGCCCAGCCAGAGCTTTAGCAGGCAGACGTGGTGCTGGGAGGGACTTCCCTCCCCCAAATCCTGGGCTACATAAGGAAGAGTGTGGCCAGCAGGTCAAGAGAGGTCATTCTGCCCCTCTACTCTGCACTGGTGAGGCCACAACTGGAATCCTGCATCCAGTTCTGGGCTCCCCAGTTCAAGAGGGACAAGGAACTACTGGACAGAGTCCAGCGTAGGGCAACAAAGATGATTCAAGGACTGGAGCATCTCCCTTATGAGGAGAGACTGAGAGAGCTGGGACTCTTTAGTCTGGAGAAGAGAAGGCTGAGGGGAGACCTTATTAATGCTGACAAGTATCTCAAGGGCGGGCTGAGGGAGGAGGGAACCAGACTCTTTTCAGTAGTTGCCAGTGAGAGGACAAGGGGCAACGGGCACAAGTTGGAACATAAAGGGTTCCACTTGACTATGAGGAAGAACTTTTTCATGGTGAGGGTGACAGAGCCCTGGCACAGGCTGCCCAGGGAGGGTGTGGAGTCCCCTTCTTTGGAGATTTTCAAG
>NW_015090907.1:958011-998243 GCF_001431845.1 Calidris pugnax
AACTCTAAAAATTCAGTGAAATTCAGTGAAATTCAGTGAAACCACGCACCCAGACCTGAGGTTCATGCTGGGGGACACCCCTCACCCACCAAAGCCCCCAACAGGGAGGGTCAAGGCCCCGCCTGTTTGTAACTTGGGAGTTTCTCAACCACGGCCTACAGCGCCCAGGAAGCCCAGCCAGAGCTTTAGCAGACAGACATGGTGCTGGGAGGGACTTCCCTCCCCTAAACCATGCACCAGACCTGAGGTTCATGCTGGGGGACATCCCCCACCCGCCAAAGCCCCCAACAGGGAGGGTCAAGGCCCCCCCCACCAGGGTGGGAGGGAGGCAGGATGCCGGCCATGGCCAGCCCCGTCTGGAGCCTGGGGAGCATCCCGAGGGAAAGCAGCCGGTGCGAGGCGGGAGGAGGGTGAGGCCGATGGGGTCGGCGCAGGACCCACTCCCCGCTGCGCCGTGCCAGAGCCTTGCCGGGAAGCCGGAGGCGGGTGCTGGCGTCTCCCCCAGCCTCACCCCACACCGGGTGGGCAGCCCTCCCTCCCGCTCCAGCCGCCCAGCTCGGCCCCAACAGAACCCCCAACCAGCTGCAAACCCCACGGCGAGGGACTCGGAGACACCCCAGGGCAAGGACGGCAGAACCCCCAACCAGCTGCAAACCCCACAGCAAGGGACTCGGAGACACCCCAGGGCAAGGACGCCAAAAAAATATGCCTCCATCCTGTGGAAAATTACAGATGCTTTATTTTTTTTTAAAGGGTTAGGTGATGTGTTTTGGGTTTTGTTTTTCTTTTTTGCTCTGTTAGTGCAGGTATTTGTCAGAGGATATTTTTAAACGAGAGCAGAGCTCATTTGAAGAGGATAACCAGCCCAGCATCTGAACGGCCTGTGCTCCAGCATTCCTGCGGCTCGGGCCAGCGGGGACCTGCTGACCCGGCCAGAGAGGTCAGACGGGAGAGGACGTGCCGTTCCCTGCCGCTCCCCGCAGGGAGGAAGAATCGCCAGGTTTTCCAAGAGCTCAGCTCCTGGGACGCCCCAGAGCAAGGCGCATCTCCTGCTCTGGTTGCTCAGCCCCATGCAAGGCACCCGTCCCAAGCCAGCCCCATCCAGCAGCAAGCCTGGCCACCCGGCCTTGGCCCGTGTTCACCCATGAGCTCCTGGCCAGCAGCTCTGCAAATCAACAGCATGACCAGGAGAACCAGAGGAGAGCCGGGGAGGGACTCTGTGTCAGGAAGTGCAGTGATAGGACAAGGGGTAATGGTTTTAAATTGGAAGAAGGGAGATTTAGATTAGATATTAGGAAGAAATTCTTTCCAGTGAGGGTGGTGAGGCACTGGAACAGGTTGCTCAGGGAAGCTGTGGATCCCCCATCCCTGGAAGTGTCCAAGGCCAGGCTGGATGGGACTTTGAGCAACCTGGTCTGGGGGGAGGTGTCCCTGCCCAGGGCAGGAAGGTTGGAACTTGATGATTTCTAAGGTCCCTCCCAACTCTAGCCATTCTGTGATTCTGTGATTCAGTGATTCTGTGATTCTGTGTGCCCATAGCCCCTGGGGCCCAGTGCAGGAGGTCCCACCCAGCACAGAGGAGCCTGAGGGACATGGTCACCTGCCCCCCCAGTGCCTTGGAGACAATCCTATCAATTCATGCTACTTGCTCTTTGCTTCCAGTCTGCAACAATGCAGACCTTCTACCCCCTCCAGCCCCCTCCATTATTCCCACTTGCCTCAGTTTCCCCTGTTCCTAATGCAGCTTGAAGGAGCTGAGCCATGCAAGGGGGGGTGCATAGAATGGTTTAGGTTGGAAGGGACCTTAAAGATCATCTCGTTCCAAGCCCCCTGCCCTGGGCACTGCTGCAGCACAGAGGGGTGACTGGCGAGCTCCTGGACGAGGAGCTGGAAAGGACTTCTGAGACCTCCTCCTCAGACCACGCATGCTCAACATGGGCAGCAGCACTTGCTCATTCCCACCCACACAACCCCCTGGCAAAACCTGGCCTGCCCTCGGCACCCAGAGACACGGCGTGTCCCGCAGCAGCCCGGGAGAGGTGGGGCGTGGGGAGGTTGAGCATCTCACAGCAGAGTGAAGGCTCGGGATGGCCCAAGCCTCCTGACCCAACCTTTGGGAAGCGCCCACCTCCAGCCAACCTCCGATGGGAGTCCTTCATGTTGGATTTGAGCCCATGTTCCGGTCTCCACCCATCCTTCTCCCACACACAGGGCTGGTGGCCAGTTACTTCTGGGCTTATGGGCTCCAGCCAAGGACCAGGAAAAGTGAGTGCCACAGGCACCTTGTCCTGCCCGGTCTGGGGCTCTGTGCTGGGGGTGGAACCACAGGGAAACCCTTCCTGGTGGTGGTGGAGCACCTGACCTGGGTAAGTGCTCATGATGTGCCTACCACAGGCCCTGGTGTACAAGGACGTTTGCCATCAACTCTGGCCAGACCAGCACCACAGAAGATATTTCCACTCACTACAGGCATTTGGTAAACAAAAGGAGGTAAATTAGGAGCTAGAAGCCCATTTCTCCCTCATTGAACTGGGAACATCTCCCAGGGGGCTGACAATTTGTAGATGTGTTGTGGGTCAGAGGAGCTCAGCTACTTCTCCTGGGTGGTAAATGAATTTAGAGGGCATCATTTTGTGCTTGTTTTTAGAATCATAGAATCATAGGATCATAGAGTTGTCTAGGTTGGAAGGGACCTTAAAGATCATCTAGTCCAACCATCAACCTAACCCTGACAAGAAAATAAATAAGCAATAAAAAATCACTAAACCATGTTCCTGAGGACCATGTCTACCTGTCTTTTGAGCACCTCCAGGGATGGTGCCTCAACCACTTCCCTGGGCAGCCCATTCCAATGCTGGATAACCCTTTCCATGAAGAAATGTTTCCTAATATCCAATCTCAACCTCCCCTGGTGCAACTTGAGGCCATTTCCCCTTGTCCTATCTCCTGTGACTTGGGAGATGAGACCAACTCCGGCTTCTCTACACCCCCCCTACAGGTGGTTACAGAGCACTGAATTTCACTGAATTTCTAGAGTTGGAAGGGACCATAGAGATCATCTAGTCCAACTCCCCTGCTGAAGCAGGATTGCCTAGAGCACGATAAGGTCTCCCCTCAGCCTCCTCTTCTTCAGACTGAACACCCCCAGCTCCCTCAGCCGCTCCTCATAAGACTTACTCTCCAGACCCCTCACCATCTTCATTGCCCTTCTCTGGACCTGCTCCAGTTTCCCCAAACGGTTGTGGAAACCCAGAATTCCTCAATGGCTGGGCTTTATACTCTGTGTTCCCTGGGCTTTGCCTCTCTCCAAGGCTCAGTGCAAAGTCTGCATTTCCCTATAAACACTCCTCCTGCCCATCAGGAGCTCATCGGGCCTTGGCAATAAGCTGGGGAGTCTGTGTCAAAGTCTGTTCTTGTCAGCAAATCTGGATGAATTATCTAATCTTCTGCAGGCCTACAACAAAATGTATGTCTCGAGCCCCCGATGCGCTGCAGACGTGCCAATAGCTCTGCAATTAGCTGCTCAAAAGCTGGACAATCTACAGAGCTCTGTAAGCACCAGCGAGTGTGAGATGAAGTGTTTCGGTGCCAGGTAATCTGCATTGAAACACGGCGTGCACCACTGCCCGGGAGGGAAAGGCAGGGACTGGACTGCTGTAGACAAACTGGTTAAGCAACACCCATGGGATGGGAAGCTGGCAGAGAGGACACGCACCAAACCTCTTGTCCCAGCACCGAGCACCCACCTCAGCCTGTCCCGCACTCCCTGTCCCCTCCAGTATCCTCCTCAGGGCCATGGTCCAGCAGCACTCAGCCCCAGCAGAAGATCTTGCCCTGGACCAAGCGGGGCAACAGCCCCACTCCTCCTCTCAATGGGCGAACGGGCTGAACCACTCCATCACCTTGAGTGCCCCCGCCCTGACACCCACGTGGGCCCTTATCTGTGTCAGAAGAATTTGGGATGGAAATCCACGGGAAAATTCCTGTTCATGAGCAGGGCTGACATGAACTACGTTCTCCCTCAGGGGCAACAACCTTGAGCTCAGGCACAGGCAGGTCCCTGCTGGTGGCACATCCCAAGAGGTCAGCCAGTCCATCGGTGGAGAACTGACATGTTTCTCTTACAAAAGGCAAAGCAAAAACCCACCCATTTCCCTGTTTATTGCAACAGAACATATCTGGCATTGCCAATGGAACCTTATTTATGGTTGGCTAACACAGCCGAGGAAGAAGTTCAACACCATTGCTGTTCCCTTCCCCTTGCTAGCCATATGACACCTATGTGATGTCCAACACAGCAGGACCTGCCCCACTCCCAGGAGACCCCAGCACATGGAAAGAGCCAGCTGATAGGTCCAAACAGAAGAGCAAGGGGTCCTCCAGGTCATCTGCTTCATTGTGTTGAGGGTTACAGGCAGCACAGAGACAGAGGGGTGTCTGAATGAGGGCAATGGGAAAGCTCAGCAGATTGTTGCAGGCCTTCAGCAAGTGTGGAGGTCACCAGAGAGGAAGATACCAAGGAGTTATATCTTCTGAAGGTGGCATGTAAACCCATAGACAGGGCTAATAATAGCAGTGCACTGTATTTCATTCTGCAGACATGGGGACAGCTCGGCACAGTCCCCCCCGGCCATCTGCAGCACATCTGCTATTGGCCTCCTAGATGTTTCCCCATCAATTAAGCAGAGTTACAGGAACCCCAGTTTGTACTGGTTTAGGGGGACATTGTTACTCCCATAAGACAGATAGATACGGTGCATTGGGGTGGGAGTTAAGCATTTCTTTCTGCAAAAAAAATATTCAGCATTAACTAAAAATTTACATCAAAGGCCATTCCTTGACAGGCTATCAGGACAGCCTCGTCACAGCTAGGGCAAGCACAACCATGTGAGCACATAAGAAATTAAGCAGCAGAACTGCTTAAAGACTATTTATTTGGAGTTTGAGTCCACGGCCATCAAGGTGGGCAGGGTCCCTTAGATGCAGTGGTACATCCACGCAGGCAGACACCTCCAAGCAGGCACGAAAGGGGCAAGAAGCTCTTCAAATGCTTTCAACAGTGTCCTGGCAGTGAACACAGTCTGCCGAGTGTGCAGGACACTCTGCCTGTTCGTGCAGAGACACGCTGGCCCCATGCCCAGGGAGGGTGTGATGCACTTTCTCTCCTCCACAGAGCAGCCACAGCCAAGATGATTTCCCCACACTGAGCATCTCCACCCCGACTGGTGTCACCTCCTCCCACTTCCCCGGGAGCCATTCGGGGGGTAGCAGGTGCTGAGGTTTTGGTGCTGTCCCAGAGGTAACAGATCATGTCCCTGGATTGTCACATTCTTTAGAAATGGCATTGACACCTTTGGTTGCTGGTCTGTCCCCACCAGCATCCACCACGGTGTTTTTAGCCGTCTCCTACCAGAGTTTTCTCTGGTTGTCCTCAGGATCTCCCATGCAGCTCTCTGTGGCCACTTCCCCATGTGCACACCTCTGTCTTGATGGCAGAAGGACATCTCTGGAGATGCAAACCACACGGTCAGATGGGTGTCAGTAAAGCAGAGTGAGTTCAGAGGAGGTCACCAAGATGGTCCAGGGGCTGGAGTATGTGCCGTTGTGAGGAGAGACTGAGAGAATAGGGTTTGTTCAGTCTTAGAATGAGAAAGCTTCAAGGGGGGATCTTCAAGGCCAAGGAGGTAATTGAAAAAGCAGACCTAGGCCTGTCCATGGTAGGATGACAAAAGTCAACAGACCTGAATTGAAACAAGCAAGGTTTGGACCGGCTACAGGGGAAAAAATTTTAACCATAGGGAAAGACAAACATCGTAGCAGGTCACCCAGAGACACTGTGCAGTCTCTGTCCATGGAGGCCTTCAAGACCTGACTGGTCTTGAAAAAACTCCCTGAGCAACCTGGTCTGACCCAGCTTGGAGCAGGAGGTTGAACAACACACCCCCAGAGTCCCTTCCACTCCAACTCTTCCTATCATACTGTGTTGCTGCAGGTGCTGGGGTTTTCTTTTTCTGTACAGCTTTTCCCTTACTACATCTTCTGTCTGAATTCCTTAAAAAGCCATTTCACTGTTGAAGGAATGTCTTGGGAATGACTTTCTGCTTTCACTTCAGGAGAATTCAAGATTGTTTCCATTTTCTGGTGGCTTGGGGGATTTTTCACACCCATGATTGATAGTGTGCCACATACAGCAAACCCTACACGAGCAGTGAAGTCACACAGCAAAGCAACTCCAACCCACAGAAATGCCACAAGTGAGATAGTCCACAAAACCGTAACTCTGCCTTCTTATAGATATTCAGGCTGCAGGGTATTTAATTACAAGATCCCAGATTATTAGCACACGCTCGTGCCTTGTTCGGTGGAGTAGGAATGATGCATCTTGAATGACAAGCTGCTCGCTGCTTTCTCTTCCTCGGTGTTTGATCAGTGAATCACAGGCTCATTCACGTCCAAACCTTGTGCTGAGCGAGGTGGAAGAGGACGGTGTCACTCCTGGTGTGAGCAGACAGGAGCCACCAGCAAGACATTAACAAGGGAAACCATCAAATGCAGCAGAGTTAACCCTGCCTTCCTCCATCCAACCATCCCTCATCATCTCACCTCTACTCCAACCACCAATCTGCCTCCCAATAATTATCCTTTAATCCCAGGGGAAGGTCCTGGGAAGCTCCTTTGGGAGGATTTATGGAGGGACAGGACTGTGATTTATGGAGGGACACGACAGGAAGGGGTCCGGCTGTGCAGTTGGGATGGATGCAGCCCCCCAACCAGCTTCCAAGTCCCAGGATATCGCTGGAGAGGATGGAGGTCGTCGCCGTCTGTGCAACCTGGCACTGGCATCACTGTGAAGGTTCCACCACTTGAGCAGATCCTGGGGTCTGGGCTAGCAGAGGATCCCCCAGGGCGAGCTGCAGCGGGGGGGGGCTAAGCCAGACCCTGCCCCAGGCTGGGATTTGCATCTCAGCCCCGCTCTAGAGTTCAGGCTGGGGCTGGCATCTGAGGGCACCCGCTGGCCCTGTGAGCACATGGGAGAGTGCAGGACCTGCGTCTTGCCCGCCTGGCACTCAGCCGGGAGGACCAGCTCCAGGCAGGAGCCGGCCGTCTGCTCCCAGCAAGGAGCAGGCAGGGAACTGGCCCCACTCGGCTCAGCAGAGACCGACTGAAAAATTGCTGGAAGGCTTCCAGTGAAGGAGGGGAAAAAAAGAAAAACAAGTGTCAGTGAAAACTTGTTCAGCCAAGCAGGGTTCCCTGGCACAGGGACTGAGGCTGGGCAGGTCCTCTCCCTGCCGTGGTCCTTTCCCCGTGCCAGGCGGGCAGGGACAGGCAGGGAGCAGAGCAGCAGGCAGAGATGTTGGATCCGCATCCAAGGCTGTGTGAGGGGGCGAGGGGACGGGGAACGGGGGGACCCTCAGCCCAGCCTGGCTCTGCCACAACTTGTTTTCTGGAGCTCAGCATCCTCCCAGCAGCAAAGGTGGAGGAAGAGCAGGGCCCTTCCAAAGACCTTGCATCCCTGGAGCTTCTCCCCCTCCTGCCCATGCGCTGCCTGTCCTGCCTGCACCACCCCATCCACCCGGGTCCTGCCCACCTGCCTGACAATGGCACGGGGGTGGTCCTGGGGGTCCCAGCACTCCCACAAACTGCAGTAGGGTCCCCAAAACCACACGCTACCCGTCCCTCCCCCACCCCTGATGACTGGCTGGAGGACAGGCCCTTCCCTGGGGACAAGGTTCTGTACCCATGGGTAACCCTCCAAGGGAGAAGATATGAGGATGGCTCCTGCTCCCTCTCTGTGCTGCTCCTTGTGTCTCAGAGCCAGCCCAGCCCTTCAGGCTGCTCAGGCCTGGGGTAAAACCCTCCCCTCAGTCGTCAGTGGGTTGGTAATAACAGCAACTGGGGTGTTTTCCTCCATGCAGGACCCACCAGGATTTTTCTTGACAGGTGGGGGATCTCCTACTTGTTTCCCCAGCCTCTACCATCTCCCAGTGATGCTCCCACACAGGGTGCTCAGGTGCCTTCTGAGATCTGGAAAAGCACCAGTGATTTTGTAGGGCTTCTGTAGCCCATAACATCTTTCCTAGCCTGGGTTTTGTTCCCACAACTTCAGGCCATGCATCCTCGTCCTTCCCAAATACTCAGGTCTTTCACCAGGGAGGGCTTCCTCCTCACTAAAAAATGACGCCTGCTTTGCTGGCACCCAGCTGTAAAGGCACCAGTTGTTCTGCTGGAGCCCTCTCCTGCCTGTACCCCCTGGTCTGGGGTTGGGACCTCTTTGCTCCATCACCCCATCAGCACAGAATGCTGCGGGAGAGGAGAGAGAGAGGAACCGAGATCATCCCCTTCAGCAGCCTGGCTGGCACCCTGGCCCCAGGGCAGTGGTCCAAGCAGCCCGGGAGGACGGGCAGACCCCAAATCAGCTGAGCAGATGGGCTTGGATGCAAGCAGCCAAGAGGCCATGTAAATACATGTCATGTTTGGAGGACAGGGTTCCTGTCAGCGAATATCTGGCTGCCTGGCTGGGCATGCTTTGTAGGCAGGGGAATGCTCAACTGCTAATCCACGTAATCCTGCTCTAGGCTGGATTCATTTTAAAAAATAAATAAGTGGCTGAGGGCCCTTTTTGGTCCATCTGACTGAAGTGCTGGGCTCTGATGGGGAGAGGTAGAACCACAGGAGCCTTATTTACATTGATTTTCACTGAACGTGCAGCCTGGATCAAGGAATTAAAGGACTACAAGGCAAGAGTAACCTGCAAATCAGGTGAGGGCATCCCAGTTGGCACACAGGATGTAAAGATCTGATTAGCCACTTGCCTGTACTTTAACCCCTGTTTAGTGCAGAATTCTCATATTCAAATCCAGTGCCCAGACACGCATACAAATTAAACAGGATGCTGTGCCTAATTTTTGAGATTTTGGTGAGAGAGCAGAGCAATACTGGCACAAAACACCCAAACCATACCATAGCGCAGGACAGAGGGCAGAAAAAAAAAGCCTTCCTTGGGGTGTTTTCCGCACAGTTACAGTGGTGCAGCTCTGGGGGCGCAGCCAATCTGCTGGGTGCTGGATCATCCCACCGGGACAGCAGGATCCTCCAACTGCGGAGAACAGCCTTCAGACCCTGCCAGGGACCGTTTCTCACCCTGGCGGCTGGAGACAAATGGCAAGGAATGACTGTGGAGAGTCCAGAGAAGGCTACAAAGATGGTGAGGGACTGGAGCATCTCTCTGCTGAGGAAAGGCTGAGAGCCCTGGGGCTGTTCAGCTGGAGAAGAGCAGACTGAGAGGGGATCTCATTGATGCTGAGCAACAGCTAAAGGGTGGGTGGGAAGAGGATGGGGCCAGACTGTTCTCAGTGGTGCCCGGGGACAGGACAAGGGGCAATGGGCACAAACTGGAACTGTGAGGGTGGCAGAGCCCTGGCAGAGGCTGCCCAGAGAGGTGGTGGAGTCTCCTTCTCTGGAGACATTCAAAACCCACCTGGACACAATCCTGTGGGACCTGCTGTGGGTGACCCTGCTCTGGCAGGGGGTTGGACTGGGTGATCTCCAGAGGTCCCTTCCAACCCCTGCGGGTCTGTAATTCTGTGATTCTGTGAGAGCTTCAAATGGGAAGGCTCAGCTGGGGCAGCACTTGCTTTTGTACCGCATGGGCCATGGCCTGGCTGGTGACACCGCTTTGGTGAACCTCTCCCCCACCCCAGGAAAACCCCATGAAGGGCAGCAGCTAGTCTGGTTGACCTGTCTTGCATGTGAGAAAATAACGCATCTCCTCCAAAACAGCTTTTGCTTTGCTCCTCGGAGAGGGGCAGCCGTGACACTCATGGGGTGCCAGGAGGAGCCAGGGCCTGAAGGGACTTGCACCCGCTGCGCATCAGGCAACTTGAGAGCCAAGTTTCTGTGATGATCTCAGGGACAGATTCGCAACTGGAGCTGGTGTCTGCCAGTGGAGACACACACCCCAGCCTACTGAAACTGGCAGGAGGCAGAAGCCAAAGGGCCCTTTGCAGAAATTCACCTGCGGTTGGCACAGCCAGAGACAATCTGGCTGCTCTGTCTCCAGGCTCCCTGGTAGGGTGCTGATGCCCGCGTCCACCCATCCCCAGTGTGGGAAATGCCTGACCCAGATTCAGGGCTCATTAGCAAGTCAAGTTCCTCATGAAAAGCAGGTTCTTGATGCTGCATCTGACCATGAGTAACTTCATGTGGTTGCACAATGCCTGCTTGTGCCATCTCGCTTCCCTTTCTATCCTGACGAAACCCGAAGCTCAGGCATCGCTCTCGGTTGGTGCTGGCAGGTCCCTGTGGCACGTGGGGAATGCCGTACTCAAGACACCTACTGGACTGTGACCATCAGGTTTCCCAGGCCAGGAAAACCTGTTTCCCACGTGAAACATCCTTAGCTTGAAAAAAAAAAGAGGACCTGACTCTAGAGACCTTTAGACTCCAGCTAGAAACAAAACTGGCAGCCCTTGCTTGGTCTTTGTTCACAGGCTGACTTCTCACCAAGTCTGCAGGTGAGCCTCAGAGCTCAGTGCAGGTTGGTCACTGGGCTGGGGCTGCCCTGAGCCGCACTGGTTCGGTGGGTACAAGACACTGGAGAAGGACAAGGCGGTGTTGGGATGCACATTGGTGTCTGGCACATGGAAAAATTGTGTGTGGGGGCGAAGGAGAGTCGAGAATCTGCCCCTTTGGGAGTTTCCCCTAAATCCTGGCCAAATAAAACCCCACAGGAATTAGCCACGTCCTTGCCAGAGTTGACAACATCTGTGCTTGCTTTGGTCAGCCTTGACTGTCCTGCGAAGCAGATACTTGTCAGGATCAAGCTGTCCTGGGTCTGATGGGCAGTGGACACTGGCTGGGTGAGGCTGGCAGGATGGGCAGCAGGGAGAGGTGGCCCCAGGGACACACTGATGGACACAGCGCTGTGTTTGGTCCCCTCCTCCCTGCCAGTGCATGGGGACATCTGCATGCCCCAGGTTGTCCGATGCCTCCTGTTTGTTAGGTTGGCACAGACTGCCAGCTCTACATCCCCTCATTAATTAAGCATTCACTTTACTGTCACCAAGCTCAACAATTTGCAGCAATTACCCCCAGCAAGTCTAACGACCTGAGCCAGCAGCATGCAAGCAGGCACCACACCTCCAGCCTTCAGCACATCCACCAGGGTGACTGCCACGCATCAATACGGGGCTCTGAATGCCCCAGACATGGACATGCCCCTCGGGGCATCTTGCCTATCTCTTTAGGCTCCTGTGCTCTAGGTCTTCCGAAGGCAATGGAATGTGACCACGGGTCCCTGGGTCACCTCTGAATGTACAGGGGACACACAATGTCACACAGGGAGGCATGGAGTGCAATATGCTCCATGCTCAGGTGAAAGCAGGGTGTGGGGAACCACCACGAGCATCCCTCTGAGGGCCCCGAGGTCCTTGCTGAACAGTGGCAAGTGAGAAGACCTTTCGAGAAACTTTTGGCTGGTCTGTTTTGTAGGCAAAGCTTGAGAGAAGTGTCTTGCTCAGGTCTTGCAGCAGGGCAGTGGCTGAGCACAGCATCTTCCTTCACCTTGGCTTTTTCTGGACCGAGGCCTCACCATCGCTGGGTGGGATCAGACCCCATGCCCGCTGGAGCACAGAGCATCACACCCGTCTCCTGCAGAACCACCTCACCACACAAGCACGAGTGTCCTAACCCACTCATCCTCAGCAGGCTCTTCCTCTTAAATCCCCTGGAAAATGCACATTGTCTGACATGGAGATGCTGGAGCAGACTTTCAGACCAGTCCTCACCCACCTCCAGGGACCCCAAAAGGCTCTTCCTCCCCACCCACCACACGGACCGGAGGAAGGCAATACCCCTCCCATCACACACCATCCAACAGACAGGACACCTTGCAAGAGAAATCTATTTCCTTGCACGGCAGCGCCTGTCGACTGCAAACCTTTCACTGCCTGGTGATTTAGCTCCCCTTCTGCTCCGAATTAGGGAATAAAAAGCAAAGGTTTTAATGTAATGGAAGTCAGCGCATCGGCCTCGCAAGTTGTTAAAATTTAAAAAGGCAACAATAAATCTGCTGAGCTGAGAAGAGCGCTCAAAAAAAAAAGAGAGATTTGTTTTCTCTTTATTATCTTCCAGGTGATTTCCAAGGCTCACTGGTATTTTATTTCTTGTTAATTGTTCTCCCTTCTAAACGAAGAGCTCTGTCACCTCCCAGACCTGAGCCAGGGATGAGCCACTGGCCAGGAACAGCAGCAAAGTGAGAGTTAATGCTGCACTCACCTTCCTCAGGGGAGGCTCACCCTGGTGCTGGGTCTGATGCTTTTTCTTACCTTCCTCCTTTCCCCGGATCAAATCAAAAGGTTCAAGGTCATGTGTCCTTAAGAAGGGAGATCTACATTTCACAGAAACATGGATTTTCAAGCCGTTACCAGTGACTGGTCTGAACCCTGACCTTTCCTGCTGCTGCAGAGCAACAGAGGATGGCACGGCTCACCTCTTCCTTTCTTCAAGGGCTCATGGAGCTGTGCACGCCTGGGAAGACCTGAGCACCCCAAACCCTACGGACCATGGGTCTCCTGCTGCCCCAGCCAAGCAGGGCTCAGCCTCGGTGGAACCCAGAGAGCAGAGAACAGGCTGGTACTGCCCTGTCTCACATCTCCTCACCCCTTCCAGTTCCGCATGTGGTGGATCCCCATGAGACGGAGAAGGAGACAGCTGGTGGGAAGAGACTCAGGCTCTGTTTGGGATCTCACCCAATATTTCTGAGCAGCAGAAGGTAGCAAAGAAAGCTGGGAAGAGAAAAGCAATGCTGAAGGCTGTAGACATGTCCTCTCCTCCTAGAAATATCCCGTTCCTCCAATACAACTATTTCCTATTCCCTGAGACCTGACAGCAGAAGATGGAGCATAACGTTCAGTAGCAAAGCCGTACAGAGCACAGGCCACCAGACCCCAGAGAGCAGGTCCAGACCTGGTCACCTCAACCCTAGAAAAAATGGAGACCTACAATGCAGAGAGGGAGCAGCTTTCGAGGGGTGATGGGGAAGGACAAAATGAAGGTGCCTGGGGAGGAGTTGTGGGGTCCTCACCACCTTCTTTAGGACCAGGGAGACAAAAGTTTACCAGAGACTGAAAACCAGATGACCTCAGAGTCTACAGCAGTCTGGGGCCAAAATTTGGAATTTTCTGCAGGGAATTGGCTTAAAAGGCACGATAAGGAACAATCCGATGTGTGTGTGATTGCTCACATGGCCTCATGTGGATCAGGAGCTCTGGACTTTAATGCCCCTTATTCTAATTGTGTGGATGGAGAAGCAGTTGCTCACAGTGCTGCCCAAAACCAGCAGCTCCTGTTGGAGTGCACTGAGATGATAATGTCTTCATCTTCGTGGAGTTGTCCATGGGAAACCCTGACAAGCAGTTAAATAGAACCACAAAAAAATTAATCACAACCCCAGGGATTTACGAGCTCTAAACTCACCACAAGCACCAGGAGAAGCTGCCAGCAGCCTTGGGTTTTCAATCCCAGGGAGCCCCAAGCACCGGCACAACACAAGAGGGTGTTGATGGAGATGGCATGATCAGGCAGAAGCAAGTGGCTCTGAACACATGGCCCATTTCCATCCCAAAATTCCCCTATAAAAAAACCCTCCATGCAGGAATCACCCAGGGATGAGGGTGAGGTTTTCAGGCATGGTGGGAAGGGAAGTGCTGTGGGGCAGAGCCCTGCTGGGGTGCACAGGCTGGGGAAGAAGCAGAGCGGCAGGAGAGCAGGGAGGGCTTTGCACAAGCTTCTTCAGAGGATGCTGCCCACAAACACCTCTGAGCATTTCTCTTTGTAGGGTCCAGTCTGCTGCAGACAAAAGACTCCCCTTGTCAAGGACCTAACAGCCAAGACCAGGATCAGGATGGAGAGAAGAAGGTGACACTTGACAGGGAGGTGGCTGCAGGTTGTGATCTCCTTGTCAGGCTGAAGAGGGTTCTGGGCTAGAGAAAGAGGCACAATGAGAGGTGGGCAAGGCAGGAGGGAACAGGAGGTTAATAAGAGCTGGGGATGGGGTGCATCGTGGAGGTGGACCTTCAGCAGTGGACCCCTTCCCCTGGCCCAGCTGGCTTTTCTGCCTGGGAGCTCCTTGATGAGCCAACCTGTCTCTCTGCTTCTCCTGCTGCTGACACTGAGAGGCTGGGGGGTGTTTCTTGGGGACATAATTGAGCAGTGATGAACTAGTGCATGCTGTAAGGCAATCCAGAAACAGGTCTGGGATGTCACAAGAGATGGAAAGCAGAGATGGAGTGAAGAGGTGGAGATGAGAAAGGCAGAGGGACAGAGAAGCATGCAAGAGAGAGCTGGGTGGCACAGGAAACCAAGCAGAGCCAAGATCTCAGTGAAGAAGGCAGGTCTGTGATGCACCTTGAGGTTCACACATGCTCTTTCAGCTCTGGGCACTATTCAGAGAAACAACCCCCCCAGCAACTGCACACCCACCCCCAACCCAGCACATCCCAGCCGGCTGCACAGCACCATCCCCTGCCACCAGCTCATCCAGTGCTCCTGGACCTTCTCTGGCAACCACATGGCTGGGAGTGGGGCTGGGACCCACAGCACAAGAACAGGGGTGGGTGCCAGACAGGGTGTCCCAGTGCTGGCCACATGGAGGTCACCCTGCTGAGACCATGCTCCCTTTTCCAGAGCTCTCCCTATGAGTCTCTGGGAAGGGATCTGGAAGAAGGGACTCATTCTTGAGCAGTTGTCCTGTGGTGTCCTCCCTGCCCACCCCCGCCCAGCTGGAGCTCACTGTTCCCAAACGCAGGACAGCTCAATAACTGCTTCCCGTGGGACTGCAGGCACCTCACAGAGTCCAGCCATGGCAAGGTAAGCAGCAGCTTCTCCTGACAGGATTTCCACTTCTTTACAGAGAGAGCCTTGTCTGCACTTGGCTGAATGGGATGCAGTAGTCATAGCTTCTTTGAGGGTGAAATGTTTCATTTTTGTCATGAAACATAGCCTATCCTGGCTGGAGCCCTTGGCATGAAGTCCAGACAAGCTCATGAGAGGTGGTGGAAGCAACAGCGAGCGGTGTGGCTGTTGGCTGCCCAGCTAGACTCGGCTGGATCCCACCAATGGGTCAGTGCTCTCCCCAAGGTGACCTTCTCACCATCGCAGGAGCCATCAGACCCTGGCCAGCTGCGGGCAGCGCCCTGCACTGAGCATCTTTGCAAAGCCAGTCAGCAAAAGCACTGCAGAGTACATGGTGCTGCCTGTGACCGAGGGCAAGAATGGCCCACTCAGGAGCAGCTAATGCAGGGGACTGGACGAGTGTCTTCTGCTGAGAGCCAGGAAAGCTGAGAGGAACCCATGCATTTAAGGCTTATTTCTGAAATACAAGTCAGGAAGCTGTTGCCCCCTTTCCCCACTGGACCTGGTTCTCCCCTCGGTGTCTCACACCCCACACACATCTTGCTCCTAGACCAGCTTTCATCTTCCTGTACCCTCTGCCTCCGCCTCTCTGGGCCTGCACCGTCTCTGAAGGATGGGACCTCAAGAGCTCCCCAGGTAGCAGCACATGTGCTCACTTCAGAAGATGGCCAGAAACCCCTTCCCTTTGAAAAGAGATGCTGGCCACCAGTGAGCGATCCCAACTTCATTAAACCTGTGAATCCCCAAGGGTGATGCTCGGGAAGGTATTTGCTGGGACTAACACATTTTCCACTCATTTTTTCTCCATTTTTTATTGTGTGTTGGTTGCACAGAGTAGTGCCAAACCAAAGCATGTAAAACCTCCCCCTGCAGATTTTTACTGCCCAAAAACTCTTTCACAAACAGTGGGATACTACAGCACGCTTTATCCACAAGGAACTTACATTTTACATCTATGGATACTACGAGCACTGCACCGAAATGAACACGATCATCGAGAGCATGGTGACGCCCAGGTTAAAATGCCAAGAAGTGATTCCTTCACGTCTGCTTTATTCAAAACACAATTGGATTTGGTTCTGCATTAGCTGTTCCCACTTTGGGAAGAGGGGTTGGGTGGGACAATCTCCAGAGGTCCTTGCTGGCTTCACTTCTGAGTCACAGGGTACAGCCCAGCGTCACGAAGAGCAGCTCTGCTGTCCTCCTGTGCCCCACTGTCCAGGATGAGCTTCTGCCCATTGCAGCATCACTTCTCCCCTCTCCCTTGCCAGAAACAGGGTGGGGACCACAGACACCGTCTGTCTGGCCCCCACGGTGATGGGCACCCCTTTCTCCAGCTACTTGACCTCACTGGGGAGGTGTCAAACAATGAGTATGACGCCATCCCAACCGTTTCTGGCAGGGGATGGCCCATGGGATGCAACCAGCAGCTTCCTCAGTCTGAGGACCAATGCTCTCAGTTACCAGGAGGCATCCCTGTGCACTCTGTGTGTACCTGGGGGTACAGCAGCAAGAGGCACAAGGGGTGCCCAAACCTCCATCTGCAGCGTCTCTCCCAGTGCCCCAGCCTGCTCCAGGGTCTGACATGTTCCTCTGTCTCACAGCACTTATGGAGAGCCACCAGCTGCAGAGCAAACGCCCAGGTTTAAACCCCCAGCACTGATTTCCCCTCCGTTAATCAGCACATCCTCCTCCATCCTGTAGGTGCTGGCCCTTGGGTTACGTAGGTGGGAGAGAGCAGCAAGGAGATGTCCTACCAAGGAACCAGGGGGCAACACGTGCCGTGACATCTTAAGTCTATACATTAACCTGGGAATCGTGGTCTTCTCTTTTGCTGCAATCTCAAGACTGAAGACTGCACACAGACCCCAGCAGCCTGAGCGTTTAGTCACATCCCGCCACGAGCCAATCTAGGCTTTTACGTTCACATGAAAAATTGATCAGTTCCTCACTAATACTGGAAAGTTAGATTCTAAGACTGAAAAGGGCACCAGATTTTATTTTCAAAGGGGTTATTTTCATTCGCAAACTGTGTCATTAAAAGCTTCAAAACCTGACAGTGAAACCCAACAGCACCTCAGCAGATAATACACGGTCTGTGCTGCCTGGAGGCAACCGTGGCTCTTATCCTGCTTCTCCCCAGCGATCTCACAGTGGTGGTATCTGAATTTCCCCCAGCCAGTCAGTTATCTGATGAGAGAGTCCTGAAGCTGGTACTGTTGACTTCTTAAATAATATCCAGAGCTGCTTATTGATTGTAATGTGCCCCCCCACTGCTGAAGGACCTGGGTGTAATCAGTGGCTCTGCGCAGTGTCACACAAGTGCTGCCAAATGCCAGCGGCAGCTCCTGCCAGCAGCCTGGCTTGAGCATCTTGTCATCAGCCATCCGTGTCCTGCTAACATCCAGACGAAACCCTGCGTCCAGCCCTCTCCCCCCGCAAGCCCTTCTCCTCCCTCCATGGCTGAGGATGCATGGCACAGAGGAGACGCTTGTTTCCTCACACACCAAACCAGAATGCTTTGCCCAGTGCTGTGGGTGACATGAAGGAGTCCCTCTGCCACCAGCAGGCTCCGGAGCCAGGGCTGAAATGCTGCAGTGCTTCATCCAGGGCTGGTGGTCTCCTCTGAGGTGGGCAGAGGGGCCTGAGGCCAGGGTGGTGCCAACCTAGTGGGCACAGGCACCCCATGCTCATCCACAGTGGCCTGGGAAGGGAAACATCCTCTGGAAACCACCACCATGAGCTGTTTTCCAAAGGTATGTGTGCAGGGGCAAAGATACCATGACTCTGCCCTGGACATGTGAACAGGGCTGTATCACGGGAGACTGCACAAAATAGGCTATTTATGATGAAAAATCACTCAGGCACAGAGCAGGGATGAGCTGTCTGGAGAGCAAGATGCAATTTTCCCCCCTACTGTGAAGATGCAGGCGGTCCCACATCACTTGTGACCTTATACCATGTCCCAGCTCCCCAGTTATGGACATCTGCCCCTGGCTACTGCTGGTTTCCAACTCCTGCCCAGGACACGGGACCATCCCTGGCCTCCCCTCGCTGCTCCCAGGCACCACGTCCCTGCACCAGCTTCCAGGCTGTTCCTGTTCCACCTGCCCTTGGGCTGTCCCTGTTTGCTTTCATGTTTCTGGGCCGAGAGAAGGTGACAGCCAAAGCTGAGTTTGCCAGGGAGTGACCTGATTCCAGAAACCAAAGTTTTAAGAAAAGCACCAAATGTTGCAACAGAATGAAAAGGTTTTGCCCATGTTTTCACCCCAGGAATGCAGGGATGTGGGGGACATGGTGGGCACAGGAGGCAGTCAGCTAAGACCAGCCTCCCCCAGCACGGGCATGTAATGGAGCGGCATGAAGGCAAGTGAGCTAAATATTAAACCCTGGCAGATCCAGCCAGGAAAGACTTGGAGGAGCAGCTTGCTAATGGTATAAAAGCTAGTAATAAAAGCTTTTTCAAATACATCAGAAGCAAAGAGCCTGCCAAAAAGTCTGCAGGGCCAAGAGATGGTGAAGATGTAAGAGAAACACTCTGTGAGGAAAAGGTCACACAGATGAATTATCTGCATCATCGTTCGCAGGAGAACGGCATGAGGTCCCTGTGCCAGAGCAGTTCTTTGGGAATGGGGGTGTGGGAAGCATTTCAAACTGAAACATCAATCAGGAGCAGGATTAAATCACCAGAATCAAGTAGATTTAACTCAGGAGATCTGAGGAGATCAGTGGTGAAACCGCTAAACTACTTAGCCATAGTTACCCTTTGTACCAAAGGAGTGGGGAGAGCAGATGCCACCTCCTGAAAAGGGCTGGAGAGGGGATCCTGCCAGGGAGACCAGAGCCTGGCTTTGTACTGGAGCACAGATTTGTGGGGAGATGCAGTATTAGTCCATCAGACTGAATGACTGCGGTGGGTAAAACCAGGTAAGTTTTCAGCACATGAAACTGGAAATCTGCTCCCATCACTTCGTCTGGTTTTCACATCCACCCTGAGCCTGATGCTTTACTCACAGGTCCGTGTGACTGCTCTGCCAGTCATCTACCCTGCTCCTCGGCCAGAACAACCTCTGCCTGAGCTGGTCACTAACGCTCAGCCCCCGGGGTGGCAGAGCTGCCTGCCCTGCTGTGGGTGAGGTGAGTTGTGCCTGAGATGTGCTGTTCCCCTGGCAGTGTGAGGTTTATGGTTGGACTCGATGATCTTAGAGGTCTTTTCCAACATAAATGATTCTATGATTGATTGCCTCTCAGGAAAACCTAGATGGCCAGGTATCAGAAAAGCAGCTGCAGTTTGGACAGATGAGTCCAATGATGAGTAGCTGGGAAATAAAACTGCAGATTAAATTCAGCACCGATGAATGCAAGGCAATGTTCCTGAGACAGAACAAGGCTCCGTACATGTGTGCAAGGGTGGGCTCTAAATTAACTCACATTACCCAGGGAAGCAGGCAGAGGAGCACTGCAGAGTGCAACCAAAAAACATCAAAACCCAGTGATGGTCCAGAAGGCAACCTGAAGGACCAGCGAATAAAACACAATACATCATTTTGCAACCATGTGATCCTGCAACTAATATATACGGGATGCAACACATCCCCACCATCAAAAGGGGAGATGCAAATTGCAAATGATGAGGGCACCAAAAGGCAGACCTGAGGATTAGGGCATGGACCATCTTCACCCAGGTAGAAAGAAATCAAGTCCCCTCTGGCATGGGGAAGGTGTGAATGAGACAGGTTTGACAGCAGGTTGAAAAACCATCAGCAACACCAGGAGGGGAGCACTAGCATGTCTCACATTGCAGGAGCTGAGGTTACCCTGTGGAAAGATCAGGTTAAACCACACCACCTGTAATCACCCTGTGGGATTCTTGGCCACTGATGCTGTGGAACCAAAAATGGTCTTTGGGCTCAGAATGGGAATAGGAATCATGGAAACACAGGATCACAGGAAGATTTAGGCTGGAAGGGATACCTGGACATCTCATGTCCAGCCTCCTGCTCCATTCAGGCCAGGCTTCAAAGCTACACCAGGTTGCTTAGGGCCTAGTCCACTCAATTTTTAAAAATCTCTGAAGGTGAAGATGCCATCTCTAAGGGGCACCTGCTACAGGTTCATGCTGCTCTTGTGGTGAAGAATATTTTCCTCACATCCACATGGAAATAGACCTTTTATAATTTTGCCCATTGCCTCTGGCCCTTTCCCTGCACACCTCTGATGTGGGCCTGGCTCCATCCTCTCTAAACCATCCCTTTCCAGCAGTGAAAGACAGTAATTTGGTCTCTCCTTCTAAAGCTTTCTCTCCTGCAAGCTGAACCAGCTGACCATCCTGATTGCCCACTCCATCTCGCTTCTAATAAGGGTCTCCAAAAAAGGACTACAGAAGTGACGTCATCAGGGCCAGGAGGACACAAAAGCTTCCTTCAACCTGCTGGCTTTGCTCGTGCTAATGCAGCCCAATACAAACTCCAGCTTCATCACTGTAGGGGCACAATGGGGAGGACAAATCCTTGCCACGGGGTGACCCACATGCAACCACAGTCTCAGGAAGCCCATAAGCTACTGCTAGAAGAGCACAACAGGAAGGGTGCCCACCTACGTAGCCCAAATCTTTCCCTGGGCTATAATTTTGCAAGTCGCTGCTCATGGCAAGTAAAGAGAGATCAAGCATCTGTCCACAGAGTGAGGGTCTACAAGTGGAGGTGGATAGATCCATGATGTCCAGCCTTATTACTCACTTGGGAGTCACAGAGGCTGATAAGCAAATTAACAAGTCACTCAAGTTCTTTCTTCAGGCTCATTTTCTTGAGTGTTTCAAAGGACACCGAGACATTCAGACCCTGCGGATGGGCAGACCATGGTCACACCAGCTGGCCAGGACCGCGGATATAACTCAGAGAGCGAAGTCCTGGGCCCAGGCTGCTACGCCAAATAGCTGAGCTGAAGGACAGCGAGCCTTGCTGAGAGGCGCCAGTGCAAACCACAAGAAAGCCAAGCTGAGCATCTTTGTAGCACTCCAAGCTTGACAATTAATGCATGCAAGCCACTGAATTATAGGCTGGAGACACTGGGAGCCCAAATGGCAGCTAACGAGTGCTGTTGATTGGCTTTCCGGAGGCCATGGAGAGACAGACACTTATTCTTAGAGATGTGGATCCCAGAGGGACCAGGGCGGACACAAGAGTCTCTCTCCACAGCACTCACATCCTCTCTGTCCTGGCGCTGGCAGCAGTCACGTTTCCCCTCCGTCAGGCGGGGAGTCAGGAATGCTCAGGGAAAAAGCAGCCATCGGCCCTCAGCCCCACCGGTTTGCTCAAACATCCCAACTGACTTCATCTCCTCATTTGGTGCCACGTAACTCCACCCGAAAAGGCATAACTTGCCCCTATGAGGGATGGGGTGTGAGGTTAGCAGATGCCCAAGCAGCTGGGAAAAGCTCAGAGGATGCTGCTGTAGCAGTGGCTGTGGAAGGGCAGACAGAGAGGGTGATGTGGGACAGCCGGGTCGATGCTGCAGAAAAATCACCACAGCATCAAGAAATCATAAGAAAACAGCACATCATCACTGCTGTGCAAGCACTAACGTGTGTCTCTGCTTCCAGAACATTTTTACAGTCAGTGCATGCTTCCCATCACACCACTAATTAATTGCTGGAAGTATTAGAATCCTTGGTTTTCTCTCCATCTCACCAAAGCAAAGGCCATGTGTTACTGTCCTTCCTCTCATCTCCACGCTGGGTTTTTCCTCCCTGATTATTCCTGTGTTTATGCTCTCCAAGCACCAGCCAGGCATGAGCCTGGCACCTCCTGCTGCAGGTCAGCTCCAGCACTGACTGGAGCAGCCGAGGGCGACCAGCTGGAAAATCACTCCCCAGATCCCCACTGCTGCTTCAAGGTCAAGGCAGCCCCGTCCAGGTCAGGTCTCCAGCGTTGGGGTGACCGCGTCACCTCGGGAAGCTCGTCTGGTGCACGCAAAAGAACTGGTCCAAATGCCAGACCAGAGCAGGCCCCCCGGGACAGGTGCCGGGGTGACCGCATCACCTTGGGAAGTTCGTCTGGAGCACGCAAAAGAACTGGTCCAAATGCCAGACCAGAGCAGGCCCCCCGGGACAGGACAGGACAGGACAGGACAGCCCAGGGCACCCGTGTGGGCTCCTGCAGAGGCTGAGAGACAGATACGGGGCTCTCACAAAGGCGTCGCTAGAGATGAATAAGCCTGTTTGTAGGGAAGGATTTATTTGCCAACGCAGAAGACAAACGCCCAAATCCCACCACTGAGATGCATGAATGTGCCCAAATTGGAGGCTGCATTTCCCAACGCTCACAACTCAGAGGCATCTGGTTTAGTGCTGAAAAGACTGATTTCTAAGGCTGTCATCGGCTTTTTGGGCAAGGAGGGTGTTTGTGTCTTTGGCAGGCTCCCCCGCCAGGAGGTGAATCTGTGTCCCTTGTGCCCTTCTCCCCCATGTCCCCCGTGCCCCTCTCCCCCATGTCCCCCGTGCCTCTCCCCTGCTCGGGTGCTGGTGGCAGACACGGGCTCAGATCCTGTCTCAGCTGGGTGGGTGCACAGCAAGGACCTTCTCCCGTGGCACTGACATCCTGACATCCTTGCCGGGCTCTAGCTCATTGTTTCCAACTTTGCAGTTGCCCTTAACAGTAGTGGTCTGAAACATGTGAAAGTGCAATGAGGCTATGGGGGAGTTTTTTGTGTTTTCTTTACTAATTTCCTGGAAATTCTTATTTTGAGTGGGCGTTGATTTTCCAGGCATGCCAGCAGAAAGCAGAAAAATCTCAAGGCTTCTCAGAGCTGACTCAAGCAGAGTGCCAGCGTGTGGGCAGGAGCAGGGGAGCTGTGTCCCACTGCCACCCCCAGCACTGCCCTGAGCTCAGACCTTGGCCGGGAACGGTCATGCTGGGTTTGGTGATGGGTGGTGGGGCCAGGCAGGATCCACACAAACGATAAGGAGCTCTGGGCTTGACCTAACCAGGACACTCAGTCCATGATGCTCCCAGTGGTCATTAGACTCTTCCATGCTCTTCACCACCCCTCTGCCTTCCCAGCTCCAGTTTGGGCAGGCTGACGGCACCTGCAAGGGAGCTCACACCCTCAGCCAGTGGCTGCTGTGATGGAAATCAGCTGGTGGGACCTCAAGGGACAAGTTTGCAGCATATGAGCATGCACACATATCTCTGTCCATGTTCACAACAACAGAGGTTCAAGAGAACAACATCTTGCAAGGCAAGAAGGTTCTTCATTGTCAAATGATGAACTGGTCGAATGGCGATGGCCATATTGCCTGTTGTTGGTTCTGTGGGAGATTGCCTCCCCTTTTTTGTGTTATCAATCTTGTGTTGTGTCACCCCTGCACACACCAGTAAATTGCACCACAAGGATGACAGTGAGATTCCTGCAGTCCTGGTGGGGACAGACCCCACTGACTGGAAGGTAAGAGCTTCCCAAAAAGGCTTCGCTGCCTTCCCGGCACAGCTGAGCTGGGACACCCTGACTGTTTTCTCTGTGCACCTCTGAGAACAACACTTTTGTCCCAAGAAATTTACAATAATTACCTCTTATCAGAAGTCCATCATTTCATCAAAAATCCTGTGGATGTGATTTTCTTCAATTTTCCATTTGTTGATGTTGAAATGATAATTTGCCTCTTTTTTTTTTTCTTCCCAATTTTCAGGAGGTTTTAGCAGGTTGCTATTTTCCACATCCTTTCGTCAGACCCTGGTTACCACAGGATGAAGATCATCAACCTTGTTCCTTGGGTTGTTTTTTTTTTTTTTGTAATTTTCCCCTTACTATTTACCTAATTTTTCAAATTAGGTAAATAACAGAGCACCAGTTATAAACAGTGCCAGCGATCAGTGCAAAGCCATGTAGATCCTACTTGGTGTGAGGCCAAGCCCCTCAGCAAAGCCAAACCCATGGTTGCAGAAGTGAAGAACAGCCATGGCCATGGTCAACGTGAAGGACAAGGACTCCCCTCTCCTCTACAGAAGCTGCTCTGCTCAGAGGGATGTCATGGGGTGGTCTTCAGGGCAGGTGCTCCTGGGACCAGGATCCCTTCTTTTACATGTGATTGGACCCATCTGGTAAAGACATTTGTCTTTCCTTTCCATGGCGAGACAGAGAGAGGTTGCCTCCTCCCAGGCACCTCCCTTGACAAATGACATCTTGTGTGCAGGTATTAGAAACTTGTTACTTCTCCATATCAGGAGCAATCATCACAAAAGCAGAGTTCCCAAACTACTTTGAGGTAATGATTAGATTATTTTTGGATGACAAAACTCCCTGGAAAAGTTACAGGGACAATTCATTGGCACTTGGTCAAAGATAAAAAGCACTGGATTCAGCAACATGGACGAAGGAGAAGGATCCCAGATACCACGTATAAATCAGACCCAACGGTTATTTCTAAGAAGATGTAATTCAGACAGCCTGACGTTACAGTATTTCTTGGGATAGGCCGACTGAAAGGAGTTCAGGAATCTGAACTATGGGTGATGAGAAATTATCTTGGAAGCAGCATATTCACTTTATTGAGAATAGTGGTAAGATGCCCATAAATCTTTCTAAGAGCATTTCAGGTACTTTTATGACTCTTCCATGGGATTTATTGCATATTTTCAGAAAAAAAAAATAATTTAAGAGGACATTGTCAGGCACTTTTTATAGCTTTTATTTATTTTTTAATCTCCATTGTTTGCAAAACCCTCCTCAGAGCTGGAAAATGCGATTCTGCACTGTTACGTCTTACAGACAATGAATTTTTCTTTCTCTCTGGAACGCTGAGCTGAGACAGAGGTAGTGTGTCTTGGGCTCCAGCTGGACAGGGGGAGGTGGGTTGAGTGGCCCTCCTCCAGGGCTGGAGCAGCATCAGGGGTGTCGCGATGGCCCCCCTCAGCCGGGCAGGCGGGTTTTAGCTTGGGCAGTTAGTGTGCTGGATTTCTGTGGGAGGGTGGCAGATAGCTCTCCAGTTGCATTTAAAAGCTCATTTTTTCAGTGATGTTGAAAGACTCCATGCAGCCCCAGCATATCCCAAGGGCCTCCTTGGAAAACTGAGCAGAAAAGGACTGAAAGCAAATGGTGCGCTGTTGGGTAGGGGGTCCTCAGCTTTGGGCACAGCACTTTTGGGAGAAGAGGGTCTGATTTTTAACTGATTCCACCAGGACCACCACTTTCCGATGCTGAAACTAGACCCAAATCATACCCAGGCTGGATGTTCCCCAACTCTGATGGAGATATTTTCCAAACCTGCAGCACTTTGGCCAGAAATACAACCCTGGAGCTTTGGCTCCTGCAGCCGCCTTTGGAAAGCCTGAGTTTACTTAGCCTTCCCTGGCCTTCCTGTTATTAATTGAAATGCTGCTCCTGAGGCCAGTCACGTTGTGCTGGTGTCTCCTCTGCCTGCTACCACACCACAGCAATGCAGGGCAAGCTTGGACCTGATGGTCCCCAATGCCACACACCGAGGGCCACCAGCGCCTGGCAGGGAGGAGATGGGCAGCGTGAGTGACTCTGCTCTGCTCTGCCTCTGCAGAAGCTGCCTGCAAAGGGCTCCATCCTCCTGGCAGGGAGGAGAGATGCTGGGGCTGGAGGATGGAGTGGGAGGATGGACCAGAAAGCATCACTTCCAGCCTGACTCCTTCATCGACCTAGCCAGCCCCTTCCAGCAACCCCATCCTAGTAACGCTCCCTGGGGCTCTGCAAAGAGGAAAAAGTTAAACACATTAATCAGGCAAGTCTGGCTCTTTTCCCCTTTCTTTGTCATCATCACTGACCCCTCCAGCTTTGTGGGATTTTTCCCTCCTTCTCTCTCCCAATAAAATGCTTTTCATTCAGTGGCTGTTGTTCCTTTAAATACTTCATGAAAACTCGTAAAACTATGTAGCAAACTGGCAGCAGTTTTCTTGTTAGAAAGAAGCTTGTGCCAGCAAAGCAGAAAAAAAATCTTGCTTGAGTGACGCAGAGAAAAGGAGGGAATAAAGGAAGCGAGCGAGCAAGCAGGGAAGGAAGCAAGGGAGGCTGATTTTCATGTGTCCAGAATATTTGCTTTGCCAGAGACAGTGTGACCATGGACATCAGGATTTGCAAGGCTTGTTCCGGAGAGCCCATGAAATCTGAATGACAAAAATGGACTCTTCCATCTCCAGCCATCAATGACTAAAGACAGGGTGTGCTCCAAGCAGGAGAATGTAACAGGGAAACCACCCCTCCAATGGCCAGCACATGTCTCCTACAAACTTCTTTAGGACAGAGGGATCAGGACAGAGGAGGAGGAGGAGATGAAGAGCCTATTTGTGCAGCCCCAGAGGAGCCATCCTTTTCCAGCAGTGGGGCTGTGGGGAGGAGCAGGAGTTGGGCTATGGGGAGGCTGAAGCTGCTCCAGCTTTGCCTGCAGCCTCTCTGGAGACCATGCTTGGCTCAGGTTAGGTTGTTGTCAGAACAAGTCCTTGATAGACATTTCTTGGCCCGCTCTCTTCTTGCCAAAGGGTGGGTAGATGTTCCTTTGACCACCTCTGTCCCAGACCACCTCTGTCCTTTGAGCACCTCAGCCCGTGGGGACTGTGTACCACAGAAATAAATTGTGCTAAGACAACGCCCACACTCCAGCCCATGGATTTCCCCTTTCTCAGGGCAGCAAGGCACTGATCCCCACCAGCCCCTCAGAGAGGGCAGGCTGATAGCTCTTGAGCTGCGGGTGTTCAGCCTGCTTGTGCTGGTGTGAAGAAGCGGCCTTGATATATGTTCTTTACATGAGGTGTTCCTCAGCTTGGTCTTGCTCAAAATTCTCCTGACAGAAGAGCCCAGGAGCTGGTGGCATCAATTTCCCAAGCAAGGGAAGTCTCTCCTTGGAGTAAAATCACAGCAGCTAAAAAGCTTCCTCTGCAGGTTCATGAGTTTGTTTATTTCTGTTGCCTTTTATCTAGTAACTGATCTATTTTCTTGCATTTTCCACAGTGTCATTGGAAGCTGAAGCTCACAGTGGGCTCAGCAATTAGTGGTAGCACAGAAATATAAGGCAAAAACAAGTATTGCTAATGAGCTGACACATTAAACAATGAGTCACACTTCCATAAGGAGCCCAAATCGAGTTATAACCCTAAATAAACAAGCTGTGAGAAACAGTTTACAAAATATGAATGTGTTACTTATTTAACTGCTGTTGAGAAGCTGTGATCTGAACCCTGAGATGTATTTAAATATCTGAAACAAATATTCCATGTGTGGTTTATCAGACCGACACGGTGGAGGCTAGCTCAGCTGGGCTGGAGGGACCCCACAGCCGGACGTGGGTACGGGCAACACCAGAGGCTTTGTGGTTGTGTCCTCCACCCCACGTCCTTCTCCATCTCTGTGGGGTCCAGGCTGGGGATGTCCTGCACTGGGGAGGGAGGTGGTGGAGGCTGAGAGCCAGGAGATGCTGCAGGTGGGAATTTTCCTCTCCGCGGAGGTAACACCAGCAATTTGGGATAGCTCAGGGTCCTACAGAAAGTCATCACAAGGAAAGGCAGAGTCCCAAGACATTGCCTTTGGGGACCAAAAGGCAAAACTAAAGACAAATGGTCAGTCTGAAATCAAATAAGAAATTTCCTGGCTTTTTCCACAGTGATGACACGATGAAACATTCTGAGTTCACTTGAAATAACGTATTCCACTCCACATAAAGTGGGTTTTGGTTTTGTACCTTTTCTCCTCTTGGATTTCCTTTTATGCCCTCAACATGGTCAATTTTAAAAGGAAAAGTCTTCTGCAGATGTAAAACAGCAATCTTACATTTTCCTCCTCGTGCCCCATTTTTCTTTTAGCCAAAATGATTTGTTGAAGTGCAGCCAAATTCAGGATCTTTCCCCCCAAAATGACACTGCAAATTTATTATCCATGGAAACAGTCCCTGCAGCTGTTGCACTAGGGGACCATGGGCTTTTGGCAGAGGTCTCACTGCTCAGCCATAAACTGTGGCACTGCCTGGATAATGTCCCACCTCAGGGGCAAATCCCCATTCTGCTGAATCACAGAATCACAGAATCTTCATTGTTGGAAAGGACCTTTGAGATCATCGAGTCCAACCACATGGTCCCCGCTCCTGGCCACGCACCCAGAGTCTCACAAATGGGATTCAGGGGAACCCTGGCACCATCCTCCATTCATGGTGAGGAGCATGAAAGTGGCTGACAGACCCCAGACAGGTCTGGGTCAGACATCACCCCCCGTCTTTGGTCTGCCAGTGCCACCAGAGCCACCTTTGGGATTTACACCACCCACACCACAGCTGGATTCGTGGTCCAGGAGGACCTCAGTAGCGTGGTCACAGCTCTGATCTTTCCCATACTCTTCTGGCACTCACCCCATCCTCCCATCCCTCTCCCCATCCCTCCAGCCACTAGTGCCTCTCCACGCCTGCTCCCCTGGCTGGAGAGTGACAGTCCTCAAGTCACAAGAGGTGAAAGTATTGGGACAAGCTCCTGGGCTGGAAAGGTGAAGAGGTTTTAGAAGTATATCAGGAATAAAATAAATCTCAGTAACGGCAAAGGGTGCTACTACATAGAGATGGTAAAATTGCTCATAACAAGGGAGGAAATGCAGACGTGATCAATGAGTATTTCTGTTCTGTATATTTGGAAGGAAGCACTTGCAACACCCAAGGACAATGAAGTGCTCTTCAGCCTCTTTGTATCTAAGGGGAATGTCAAACAACATCTACATGGGACAAACATTTTCAAATCACCCTAAAAATAATAGTAATCTCAATAATCAGTCTACTTTGACATGTCAAGAGTCTGAAAAGGGCTGGTTGAGGGTTTCTGCAGCCCTCCAGTACTGATGCTAAATGATTCTGTGACCAGAGAAATGAGGTGCACTGTACTGGGCAGGTCCAGAGCTCAGACAAGAGCACAGGCAAGGTTCAGTAGTTGCTGAAGATGCAGCTGTGATGAGTTACCGACTGAAACTGGCGTCTGAGAGGTGGAACTGCCTTTGTGGATGTCCATTTCCTCTAGTTACCTATCATTCTTCCATTAGGTACTTTCAAACAGGCACTTGATACGGGATTTGGTGGCTCCAGACTCTAGAGGCAACTGGAAAAGCTCTCTGGAGAACATCCACATGGGGGCCTGGAGGAGGTCTGTATACAAAGTACCATCTTGGCTGCTGACTTGTTTTCCCTAACTGTCTGGATGTAGCTTGGGACCATCATCATGCATGATCATGGTATTGAGGAATCAAGAGGGGAGGAGGTGACGGGGAGCTGTGCCTACCTCAGTGCTTTCCATCTGCAATGGGAGCTTGCAGGGCTGACCATGACTGTTGCAGAGGTGATGTAGCTGAGGTTACCATCCTCCTTTCTGGGAGGCAGTGGGGCACCAAGGTGGTTCAGGATGGGGCCCATGTCTCCCACACTTACAGGTCAGCAGCAAGGGGGTGAGTTGGTTGCCCTGTTGCATGTGAGTAGCTCAGGACAAGCTAATTCATGTCCTGGAAATACCTAGGAGCCTGAGTTGAGCATCCCAAGAGACCCACCTGATTGGGAAAAGCTGGTGTTTGGCCATTTGAAGTCTCTGAGCCATCTCCAACCAGGAGATTCTATTCTCCATTGAACCCCTGGGCCATCTCCAATTAGGTCAGCAGCAGATGCTCAGAGATGCAAGGTCAGCACTGCGCCATCCTTTCCCATAGTGTTTTTCCTGGCTTCTGGCAGTCAATGATTCAGGGGCTCCCAGAGTTGCACGTAGCATTTGGGTCAGTCCAGCAGGTCCTGTGGCAGTCAGCAGTGGCCCTGTTGTCCAGGAATTTGTCTAACCTGACTTTCCAGACATTTACATTTTTGGTGTTCATGACGTAGTGTGGCAATGAGTTTCCCAGTCTAATTATACACCGCAAGAAAAAGTGTTGCTGAGACATGTTCTGGAATGCTGGATGTGGCTTTGGTGTCTGGATTTTCTAGAGGTTGCAGAAAGCTCACAGATGCTGAGGAAAGAGCTGTAGAAATGACACAAGGCCTGGAAAAAACACCTTGTTGGGGGATGCTCAGGAAGCACAACTCAACAGGAAGGTTGAACACGCTGTTAATTGGAAGGGGATTAAATCCCGGGTCTGGCAGAGCTCTTCAGTCTACAGAAGCCATATGAGGTTAGACACACAGCGAGAACCATGTTTGCTGGAAACAAAGCACATGTTTTGGTACAAGGGAGTTGAACTACAGAAGGGTGAGGCTCCGTCCCTTGATGTGTCTGCAAAGATGTTTCAGCTACAAGCTTTGGACTCATACTGCAAATCACTGTAGGAAACCCTTTCAGCCGGGAGGTGGTGGAGAGCACATCTTGGCGTTTCCAGCCTGTGGTAGTAAAATATCACAGGACCAACCAGAAAGGTCCTCAAAGGCAATGAAAATTGCCACAGCCTGCCAACAGGTCTTAAATTACCTGGACAGAACCTGTCCAGTGATGGCTCACACCAGAAAAAGCTGAAACCACAGGATCTAGATGGCCCAATGGTTTCTTCTGTCTTTAAACCCAATGAATCATGGGCCCTGCCCCATGGCCAGCAGCACTTTCCTCCTCTCTCAGAGCTCGCCCATTAAGCCCAGCTTGCCAAAAGCCAGTGCCACGTGCTTCCATTCTTGGCCCAAGTTGTCATTGTCCCCAGAAATTCAGGCCATTATTGTGCACAGAGTGGCCAAGATCCATGTTTCCATGTTCATAGTGCCAGGATGAGCCTAAACCTCTGCTCCAGTTGTAGGTGGGACATTCATGCAACCTTACGTTGGGCATCCAACCCATGGGCTGGACTTGAGTGCCCCTGCTCTCTGTGTAGTGAGTGTCACATGCCCAAGATGAGCAGAGACCACCCAAGAGTGGAGTCTGTCTCCATGGTGCAGCAGGAAAGACCCTTCTCTGCCCCTTCACCATGTCAACCCAATTCTACACCGTCCCTCTATGCAGGGTTCTGGGGAGGGACAGGGGGACATTGCAGCAGCTGGTGGGCAGGGAACCACCACATACTTGCCCTGTGCATCTCCCGTACCTACACAAGTGCTGGGGCTCCTGCCAGAATTGTCTTGGGACAATGCAAACCTGGGAGCACGTCCAGACCCTGTGAGGCTGTTGGTATGCAGACACCACCATGTGCAGACGCCTTGTACTCATTGATCTCCAGTCTCTCCCATTATCTCCCATTTGAAGCCACTCGGGGCACGTCTTTCTGGCCAGTGTTTGCCCACCACAGCACATGGTGGGGATTTTTGTCTCCCTCCTCCAAGAGCATCCAGGCAGAGTACCTCAGGGTGACTGTACTCTGAAGTGTCTTTGCCCTGTGCTGGACACGGTCTATAAAGCCACATTTCTGCCCCTGGGTCAATCTCTGGGAATGACAGAAGCACTAGAGAAATCCCTTGGACACAGTCTATAAAGCCACATTTCTGCCCCTGGGAATGACAGAAGCACTAGAGAAATCCCAGTCAGCCTCTGGGAAGCAGATGAAGTGTTGGGACTCCTCAGGGAACGATCAGCTGCCAGTCCTGTTCCTTAACAATGGTGAAGAGGATAAGGATGCTAAGAAAGAAAGGAAGCTCATGCTGAGAGGTGGAAAAGGGTGAATCCATCCCATGGGGCACATCAGAGAGTTGCACACCCCCAGCCCAAGGGGCACAACCTTCATCCTGGGGTGGTACCAGGGTCCTGGCAGACTCAGCCATCAGAGAAGCATCTCAGGCAACTCTGGAGCCTTCTACCCTGCATGACATGGTTACCCACTCTGCTCGGGATAAGGTAAAGGTGTGCAATGCAGACAGAGGACAGACCCTTCTCACCAGAGAAGCCCCAGGAGCTTCAAGAAGAGGGGCTCAGAGCCCCATCCAGGACACAGTAGATGCCCTCAGAAGGATTGGAGATGGAGCTGGGCCTGGAGCTTTGTCTTCCCTCTCCCCTAGGCAGCCAACAGGATCCCAGGACCTCTCCAGCCCCTGAGGATGGGCTGTGCTTGGCTCCCAGGCAGCCAGAGGCAGGCGGACACTGGCATAGCAGGGGGAGCATGCTCCCAACCCCCAGCTGATGGGTATTTTTATCTCCCTTCCTCAGTCTCAAATTTGCCCATTTCCACGCTCTCTTTTTCCATTAGGACAGTTTTCTCTCTTCTCAGCGAGGTTTGCAGGGCAGCCAGCTCCCAGGCTGCCCTGGGCACCTTGGCCCCACGTTGAAACCATTCTCCATCCCTGAGCAAGCAGCACAAGGCTCTCACTGCGGGCAGCCTACCTCTGATAATTACTTCAGCATACACCTTGGGTCTTAAGTACATGCTTAGAAACAGATCAGTGTGAGACATCTCCTTAAGTCTCATCTGGGAATCGCTGCTATCAACGAGCCCTGCTTTCCCAGTCAAAGATGATTTACTCTGATCTGCACTATTGATTTTATTGTGGGAAATGTGGTGATACCTAGAGAGAGAGAGACAGACAGAGATTTGACTTATGGGAGCATGTGGGGAAGACTCCAGTCCCCACCATAGCGCCTGCATTTTCTGCATCTGCACCAGAATTATTTGTAGTGTTTTATGCACCCATCTGCTCCCTGTGTGCTCTCTATAAATCTCCCTGGCTCTCACACACACACACATGTTTGCTTTCCATGTAGATTACTTATGATGAGAGTCTAATTAGACCCGGGGAAGCCTGCCTACAGAGCGAGCCTGGGGAGAGCTTAATTAAAGTCAATGGAGAAAATTATAGGTGAAAAAAAAAAAAAATTAGGGCAGCAAGAAAAAAATATCAAGAAAAAAACCAAGGGGAGAAAAAGAAGCAGGGAAGTAATGGCACCAGTGAGGGAGCCTGCAGGGCTCCCAGGCTCCTGGGAGCAGCCCCCCCGAGCACCAGGGACCCACAGAGCTGCGGCATGGAGTGCCCGTGGGGGGCCTGTGGTGTGCCCATGGGGTGCCTGGGGGGAGCCCATGGGGTGCCCGAGGGTCTAGGCTGAGCAGGGACCTTGCCCTCCTTCCCCCCTCTCTGCTGCAGAGGGTGGACAAGAAGGGCAGGGAGAGCTTCCCAGCTCTGGACCTCCCTCTCCGTGTGTGCCCCGAGTCCTCCCGGTCTCATCCATATCACACACCCATGAGCTGGGCAAACGGGAGCCTCGCCGTGGAAGCCCCAGTTCCATCTGTCCCTCATTTCAGGGTGGGAAGAAGGGACACACTCTCATTCTTATCTGGCAATTTGTTGCCCTCATGCTAACTAGCACATGGCTGTGAGGTGATGGAGCATCCAGCCCAACAGGGCAGTGGGGATGTTGGGGGTCCCCACAGAGCGCTGAGGGCACCCCCTGAGACCCCTGCAGCACAGGGCACTGTGCTTCTCCCCCAGCAATGTCACCCTTGAACCCCATGACTTCTGGCTGAGGGAGAGCATCTCTTTCAGAAAATCTTGATTTAAAGACCACAAATGATGGAGAATCCGCCACATCTCTTGGCAAATTGCTCCAGTGGTTAATTATACTCCCTGTTTAAAAGATGCATCTTATTTCCAATTTAGGTTTTTCTAGCTTCAGCTTCCAGCCATTGAATCTCATTACATTTTTTATCTGCTAGATTAAAAAACCCTCCATTATCAGAAATCTCCTCCCTCCGTAAGTATTTATAGACTATGATCAAGTTGCCTCTTAACCTTCCCTTGATAAACTAAATAGGATGAGCCACTCAGTCTCCCCCAGTCAGCCAGGCCTTGCACAGCTCCACTCCTTCCTACTGCTCTTCTCTGAGCCCTGTCTGGTCCTCACCATCCCAGACCAAGTCCCCAGAACAGGACGGATGAGGAGGAGATGTTCTGGGTGATGCCATGTGCAGATGGACCACCAGGTCACCTGGTTGTGCCACCTTCTGCAAGGGCTCTCAGTGGAGGGAAGATAGTCTTTGTGCTTCATGTGCTACAAACACAGAGAAGATCTTCCAGTGAAATACAGAGAGGGACAGAACAGGACAGCTTTGGGAATGGGGATAAGTAGTTAGGGTTGATGTGAAAGGGAAGCCAGGAGAAGAGAGGTGTGATGCAGGGGGAGCACCAGCCGGGCACACAGCAGTGTTTTGGGTGGTGGGGGATGCCAGATTGCATCACCAAGTTGGGCAGGGGTGATGCTGTGACTACACTGCTCGGCAAGGAGAACTGGGCAAACAGGGTCCATGCAGCCAGCAGGGCAGGAGCTCTGAACAGCCCACACGGACAGGTCCAGGGGCTCTGCCAGCTCTTGGCCAGCTCAGGCTCAGGGTCATCGATACCCCTCCGGGAAGGTGCAGCCTGGGAAAGGTGAAGACTTCGCCCAGGCAGGGATGGGAACACCTGGAGAATCTGATGGGGGAAAAGTAATTTATGTTACAGGTCTGTGCTTCTGCCAGAGGTGTGATGAGCTGCCCCAGGCCTGGCATGTCAGGGATAGCTTGGCATCAGCAATGCAGACATCTGCCTTCAGCCAGCTGGTCGTCCTGCAGGGTCCTGCTGACAAACACAGACTGAGCCTCCTGTTGCTTGCTGCTCCCGGCCAAGGCAAGGAGAGAGGTCCTTGGGTGACACTGCATGTTTCCTACATAGTGTCTGCATAACCCCTGGCTACAGCATGATCAGTCATGGCTGGTAGTGGGGCAGGATGGGACAAGGGACAGCTTCTGGCATCATTTATATGGAGCCCTAAATTGACATGTGCCCTCTACAACATCATTTTGACAGTGCTATCACTTCTCCCACCCTGTTGGGCACCTTCTCCTGGATCAGTGATGTGTCCTTGGGATGACTTGCTGTCAGCCTTGGCAGGAGCTGTACCCACAATGCTGGTGTCTGGTGGGAACATTGCAACCTCTATGTAGCACTGGCCAAAGGCTGAGGATCATCTACCTCCCATGGCCTGGCAGCCTTCAGTTCTTCCCCTCTGGAGCACCCTGCCCCACATCCCATTATCTCTCCCATGCATTGGTGTACGAGAAATCCCCCAACTAAGGGGTGTGCTATAGGAATGGAATGTCCCAGCGGGTCTGTTCCGTCTCCTTCTCTGTGTTACAGACTGTTAAATCCTCTCAATTTGGGCTGAAAAGGGGTTTTCCTGGAAAGCAGCGATGCAGATGTGCTTCTGCTCGCAACATTCAGCTGTGGATTCCAGTGTGTCAACTTAACCTCATCCTCCCCAAATTGCAGCTGGAGCATCTTGCCCAAAGCTATCTGCTCTGGCATGATGGGGACCCTGGGGCTTGGGGTCTAGGGCAGTGCAGAGTCCACCAGGCTCTGGGGAGCTGCACCTGCAGGTCAGTGAAATGAGGATCCCGATGTCTGTGAGCAGTGGGGGAGGCTGCCTCCATCCCTGGAAAGCCTCTCACACCCACAGCCGCAGACCCTGGCCCCTCCTGCCTGGTGTCAGATGCAATAAGGGAAACGAGATCCCCCCATACGGCCAGCACACACTGTGTGGTCTCCCTCCAGCTTCAGGCTCCCAGAATTTCGTTTCCTCTCTGAGCAATGTCAGGCTGAATAAAACTAAATAGATCCTGATGGAGGAAAACTGCAGTTAAGTGGGTTGGCTGACTGCATGCCTTCTTTTTATTTTGCTTTCTGACTTGTCACAGGTAGAAAACCACCAGGGAAATATACTGGCAGGCCTTCGGTCACAGTCCCTTGCTCTTTCAGCCGTTCCCCCTTGAGCCTGGTTAGATCTGCCTCCCTGCCAGGACAGGAGGCTGTTCCAGTCCCAAGAGGAGGGTCAGCATCTGACAACTATGAAATGAAACCTGTGTCACCTTGTGCCTGGAAGATTAGCAAAGGATCACCCATCCCTGGTGGCTCCAAGTCAGCAGGGTCCTGCCCATGGCCATCCTCCTCTGTGATCCTCCAAGGAACGGATGGAAGCTCAAGGCAATTACCTGGTGGGAGGCAGAGACCATCCAGCAGGAATGCTCTGCTGGTGGAAGGTTGGGGAAGACAATGACAAGCCCTAAGTCCTTGGAGAGTAACCAGATCTCGTGATCTCGGTGTCCATCTTGTGATGTTTGATGCTATATTCACACAGCCCCCGGTCCTGGCATTGTGTGAGCAGAGAAGTCCTGGCTCTCTTTCAAATGTGCAAGTTTCTGGGGCACATGATGGTGGATGCTTCTTACAAATGGGGTGATGAAAGCATCCTGAGAAAGCAGGATGCACTCCAGCAATTGTTTTCAAATCTTCTGATCTTTGAGCTAGTCTTATGATTCTGGGGGGAGGTCAATTTGTGTTTTTCCTTGTTTGGAAGATACCATCCACTGTCTAGAGCACCTGTTAGGCAGCACGCAGGAGTCAAGGTATTGAGAAAACTCTGGCTGAATGCAAAAGAGTGGCTACTGGACACCTGCTTCAGCACTGGCCTTTCAAGAGTCCCCAAAGGGGGACAAAGTGACAAAGCGGAACAGCAGACAGAGGCATCTGGGGTGCGTATCATGAGAATATCCCAAAACAGAATTTGATCATTTTGAAAGAAAACGCTCCCTGTGAAATGTCTCCCCAGTCCAGGAAGGACCAAGCACAAAAGACCATGTGAACGTGCTAGATGAAAGAAATGCCAAGATTTTATGTTTCAAAACTTACCTCCTGGCACTGGAACTATTAAACGTCATCCACAGACTTGCCCTATCTGGGATCAGACAGCCCATGCTGTCCCACATCGGCCAGACAAGATTATTGACAGCAAAGATAACCCCCCCAACGTGTGACCTCTGCAGCCAAAGTCAGGAATAAAGCACAGAAATACCAGGGAAACCCACAAAGTCTCTGAGTATCTTTGATCCAAGGTTAGCACAGACCTGCTGGATTTAACAGGGAAAATTGCTTCTTGTTAGAGGAACATGACTCAAATTCCGTGAAATGGTGGTGATTGGCAACACATCAAGCAGAAATGTAATTCTCTCTCAGAGTTTGCTCACTGTGGATTTCTTGAGGCACTGAGGACAGCAGGCGAGCATCCATGATTTCAGAGGCTCAGCTCAAATAATTCCTTCTTGGTGTATCAGCTCAGACTCACACCCAGATGATGAGCAGCCAAAGGGTTGGGAGGGAAGTACAAACAGCAGAACCCAGTAAAACCCCAACCACTGGCTCTCACCAGGGGCAGGTGCTGCCCACAAGACCCTCCTGGGGAGTGTCGGAGTGATACTATGAGGACTAGCAGCAGAAACATGCCATTAGTAGACTTTTCCCTGAAATAGTTTTTCTAGTTTATTCCAGATGTCCTGATGCTCCCCTCAAAACACAGGAGTTTCCAGACCTGGGGTTAATCTCTCCCTTTCTTTCTGTTTTCTTGTCTTCTTTCCCTTCTTATTCCTTTTGCCTTTTTGGTGAAGGAAGAGATAAAACCAATAGAAATTATTAAGTCATTAAAACAGAGATCATTCTGAAACACTACCTTTCTTTTAAATGACATGGATTTAGTATCATTGTTGCTGCACCAATGTGTGATTTTTAACTTATCTCTAATCACAGCAAATTTCAGACTCTCACTGGAGCCACCTCCTCAGATGTCTGAACATGTCCATACCAGATCCCAAAGCCTGTGAGTTTTTTAGGTTACACCAAATGATCCCAACTTGTTTCATGAGCATCACAAGCAAGGCTAAGAACAAAGATGTCAGATGCAGACGCACGACAAGACGCAAATACAGCCAGGGCCCAAGCAGGGAACCATCCGCATCCTGCCAAGGTGGTACCACATCTGACCAGGAATCCAGCTGCTCCATCTTCACTCAGCCTCAATCACACATTCCAGACACATTTGAAGCTTTGTCATTTCCTGGGACCTGTTTTTAGGTGCCCTTCTATAACAGTGGTGTCTCATTTTGGGACAGTACCAGCAAATGAAAACTGACCACTCCCCAGACCTACCTGTGTGTCCAACCATGGGTCCAGAAATGTGTCTGCAACAGGATGGTAGCTAATCGTCTTCCTTTTCTTTACTACTGAAGGACCCCTATTGTGTTTTAACAAGCTCAGTTTGGTTTCTGCTGTTACAGGGACATCAGAAAAGTTTGGACTGGGGGCCAACCTTGCAGCTGAACTGTCTCACATCTCCCAGGGAGGAGCGCTCCCGGTATTTCTCATGGTAGGGTGTACCTCTTTACCCACCACCCCATAACATGGTCCCACCAGAAGGGCTCTGCTGCTGTTGTTTGGTTGTGATTTTTGCATGAGAAATGAGCCGTGGCAATAAGCAGGAGCACAGACGTCTCTGAGCAGCTCAAGGGTCAGAGCAAGTGCTGGAAATCAAGCCCTCGGTGTGTGCGGGGCTGCGGACTCTCCCCGCTCCGACAGTGGAGCTAATCAGCACTGATTAGACCAAAGCTAGATTTTCCTAGAGAGGTCTTAAAATCTTGAATGTCAAGTCGCCCCCCATACCTCTCATCCTCAGACCATTAGGCTGAACTTCTCCAGGCTCATGACCTTTCCAGAGCTGAGCCCATGATCTGTCCAAGCTGGTATTTCTGGCCACCCTCCAGACATCTCTGAAGGATTTTGTCCCAGCGACAGAGTTCCGGCCATGCTGGTCCTCACCAGGCACCTGGGAAAGCAGAGCAGGGCAGGGAAACTCAGCCTCGCACTGGTGGGAGGGGATGGCCCCCCATGGGTGCTGGACCAGGTGGCCACCAAAGAGACATGCCAGGGCTCGTCTCTGATTTATCAGCAGGGCAGGTAGGTGTTGCATTAGGTTAAGTATTAACAGATCTCATGAGCCTCATTAGCTGTCCTCTTTTCACTCTCCAGCCAAAGAGTTACTGCTCCAAAATCTATAGTGCCTTGGCAGCTGCCTTGCTGATTCCTGGGTTAACCCTCTCCGAGCCTGTTCCCTCATCACTCGCACCATAAACCACAGTGAAAACCATCCCAGGCTGGAGCTGGTTTGCTTGCTCAGCAGTGAGGCGTGAGGGCTGTTGGACCACCATGGTGTGCATGTGTCTCTGCCCTCCATAAACCAGAGGTCCTCCCAGCACAGAGACCCAGCCGCCTGGTTTTCCTGGTTCAGACATGCCAGCAAAGGCCAGCTTCTGGGGCAGACCCTCAGGCACTGGGAAATCACCCTGCTCAAGAGCTCTCTGCTGGGAACACCCCGCGGAGTCTGCAGGAGGATCTGTCTGGCTGAAGGTGCGCAGCTGCCACTAGTACCTCCATCAGGGTCAGCCTCCCAGTGCCCTCCAGCAGAGCTCATCACCTCCCAGAGGTGAAGATGACATCTGCAATTCATCACCCCCCAGGACACGTGCCAACAGGCTCAGGAGATCTGGACTTCACCAAGCACAGGACACAGCCCCATGGTGGCCACGTCCTGTGGAGGCATTCAACCTGTGGACACCCGTGCTTGACCACACAGATTCCATTGCTGGGGCTCTCCTGTAGTGAGTAACCTGGAAGGGTAATGCAGACCATGCCAAATTGCTGAAGGAGTTACATCTCCACCAGGCAACTGGGGCAGCCTTGGGGCTGCAGATTTCCAAAGATCTTTGCTCTGCAGACCATCAAGCACAGGGTCAGGACCGAGCACGGGAGCATCTGGTCTGACTAGCACATACCCAGTGTCAGCTGTGGTCCCCTTATGGGTGGCCGTGTTCCCCGGGCATCCCTCACACTGGGACTGGTGGGGAGCAGGGATAGGGAGCCCAGTGCTGCCTGGGCAGCGTGTTTGGCTGCTCAGTCCCCATGCTGTGGAATATTTGGGCATTATCTCCTGTTGGAGCACGTCTGGTTTCAGCTTCCTCCAGAAGAGGCTTCAGCCAGCTCCATCTCGCTGTGCCTCTCCCTGGCAGACCAAAACTGTGAGTTCACACCAGATCCCAACAGTCCGTCAGAGGCACGAGCATATTTTGGGGAGACTGGAGTGACTCCTGCTGCCCTGCCAGGCTCCAACCCCTCCAACCCAGCACCCACAGCCACTGGTGACACAGGAGGACCTGGCAGGGGGTACGGATGGGGAGGTGACATGACTTGGCTTTGCTTCTCAAGGACAGCTCTCACCTCAACAAGCCTTGGACAGTTTCTGCAGCTCCAGGTAAGTTCACGCTGGGAAGCAATTCTTTTGGACCTGTTAATTGTTAAACAACTCTACGCTTTAATTACAAAGGAGAGTCAAGTAGCCAAGTATGTTACAGAGAGAGATGAAGGTTAACAAGCTGGGCAAGGTCATTATCTGGCCTGCTCCTCCTCTGCCTCTCCTCTCCTCCGGCAGGACCAGGAAGGGCTGTGCAATCCCAGGGCTGGTGCATTCGTTCATTAGCCAGCCCCACACCCTGGCCAGCTAATTGCCATGCAGAAAGGCTGCTGCTGCCCCCCCCAGCAG
>NW_015090907.1:998512-1060903 GCF_001431845.1 Calidris pugnax
CCCCTCACAATCACAGCCCGTCTCCTGCTGCTGCCCCAGGACGCTGCTCTTGGGGCACTGGGAGCTGCTCGGAGGGACCTGGCACAGCTCCTGTGCTGGGGGAATAGTTGTGCTGGAGCACAGTTCAGCACAGGCAGCGTCTGGGGTGGACATCAGGGTGGCTCTGCAGGTGAGCTCCTCACTTAGCCTCCTGCGAGCTCTGTGGGCCTCTTAGAAAGACTCCACATGAAGATAGATTGAGATGGGCTGGAGACAGATGACATCTCGGGTGACCTGTGTTCAGAGAACGCTCTCCCATGAGATGGCACAGACTCCCGGGCAGTGACTGGGCTGTTACTCACATGGTGGCAACTTCCCCCAGTATCTCTCTGCCTTGCCATGTGATGCTGCTGGTCCCCATGGCCGCCAAATTGGCCACCAAATTGCCCACCTCACCCTCCCCTTTCACAGGAGTCTCCTGGCAGCTCCCTTCAGGCAGGAACTGGCCCCTTTCTTCCTCTCAGGAGCAGAAACCTAAGTGTTTGGAGAGGCCTGTGTGTCATCTCGGGGAAGAAAAGATGGAATCTGATGGTTACTAAGCTGCTTCTGTGGAGGTCTTGTTGGTTCCCGGTGGACCTTGCTGCACCCAGGACACACACCATGCCAGGAAATCAGGTGCATGAAAAGCTTAGCGCTTAGAGTCCCTGGGGTGGAGCTTTATGTGTATAAATACCTTTGCAGATATGGAGCTCAGTGACATCTTGAAGGTCAGTGGGGAGACCAGCACCTGAGCTATGAAATGATCCCAGGCTGAACACACCATCTTAGCACTGACAGGGTGTCAGCGCTTGGCCAGATGCTGTTCACCATCAATAACTTGGCAGTAAATACCAAATCTCTCCGGATAAAAACTTGTCGATGACATAAAGATTGGCAGAGTGGTGAATAACGAGGCAGCCACACAGTGCTGGATCATTTCCCTCGCCGGGCCCATTCCAAGAAAATGTGTTTTAATAGTCTCAGAGGCAAAGCAGCTCACCTGGGAGCGAGGCCTGGCACCACGGGCACTGCGAGAGTCTGGAGGCCATAAGGACACTCATCAGCTCCCAGGACAAGCAAGAGCAGGGTAACAACCTGGTTGGAGAAGTGCTGGGACAAATGGCCATATCAGCCCGAGGTGCAGCGAGTCTGGCTTCAGACCACGGAGCCTGGGGGTGTCTGGCTGCGTCCAACAGTCCTGAACAGGAGACTCAGGGGCAGCTCAGGACTGAATGTCACTGTACAGAGGACCCACAAGTGGAGAAAGCTGGAGAACCACTGTCTGCATACCAGAGCCACGTACATCCCTGGGAAGTGTCCATACGAAGCGGGGAGCCAGAGGAAGGGGTGGTGGCATTCGCCAGCGGCAGCCTACATGAGGACCCGCAGTGAGTGGGGATGTGTCTCTGCTGTCCTGCACTCAGAGCTTCTAGGAAAATGAAAAGAAGGACAAAGGAAACAGACTTCTGTCTCTGTCTCTGATCAGAGAGCAGAAGACTTTATAAGTGTGCAGACACTGTCCCAGCGAGACCTTAGGTACTGAGGAGTCATCCTGGATGAGGGAGATTGACCAAGGGGCACTGGCTGGAAGATGGAGCTAGATGGGCTCAAGTGAGAGGTCATGCTTGGTGTCTGGAGCATGGATAGCAAGCCACTTGCGCGTAGTGCCCAGAGAGGTGGCATCTCCATCTTCATGAGTCTCCAGGCCCAAGTGCCATGAGGAGAAACACTCAGGCTGGTGAATCAGAAGGACTGGTTGGGGGTGCAATGGGGTGCTGTGTCAGGAGGAGAGCTGGACGAAGTGTCTCCCCTCCCTCAGACTGAGTCCAAGAGTCACTGTCTAGCGCCCTGACCCTTCCTCCCCCAGCCCTTTGGAGTGGGTCAGACCCTCCAGGGAAGGTGCATCTCCAGGGGAGAATCAGAAGGTCCTCACCAGCCAAAAGCAGGGAGGTAGGGCAGCCGGCCGGGAAATCACTCATCTGGGAAAGAGCCTTTTGATTTGAAGTGTCTCCCAGGCACTGGCTGAGGCTCTCTAAGTGAGCCTGTCAAGCATCAGCATTAACGTTTGGTGAGACAAGGAGAGGGTATCAGTGGGGTTGGCTGGCAGCCATGCCCTGCCCCCGGGGAAGGGGGACACATGCCTTCAAAGCCCAGAGTGGCAGCACATTCGATCTCTGCTTGCCCTCCTGCCAGACAGAGCCCTTGTTCCCAGGACCTGCTCCTCCCTCGGGGGTCTCTCCTTCTCCCAAGTGGAGTGGCCATGCCAGCAGGAGTTTGCAGACTCGAGGTTGGGAGCCTCATCCCCGCTGTGTGATGGAGTGATCATGGTGATGGGTGACAGAGGCAGCACCCAGCTCTGTGCACGGGCGTGTTTGCACAAGTGTGCCCACAGGGTGAGTCACATCTATGGGAAGGCAGGTGGAAGCTGGGCTACCAAGACCCACTAGCCTGAAACCCAAATCCTCCTCCCTTCCTACACCATAAGGAGGAACAGCCCTTCTCTAAACTACCTGAAGCCCCTAATGCTCAGCCCTTTGATGAGGTTGGCAATGGGAGCACTAATGTGAAGGGGTTAAACAACCATCCCAAGGTCTCAGGATGCTGGGATGGTGTCTGTGACTGGGATGTCAAAGGTCTCAGTCTCAAGCCCCCATGCTCACACCCTCTACCCAACTATCCCCAGGCTCCCTCATGTCCCCCACCCCACAGCCTGGGGCCAGCCCCATTGGTTTTCTCAGCAGGACCACATGCATGCAGGTGAACAGAGAAGGAAACATGGGTTTGCTTTTAGACAAGAAACCCCGTAGTGTGCCCCTGGACCAGGGTAACAGTCCCAGTGCCAGGGAATCCCTCCTTGGACCTGGTAGACCTCCCTTCCCTTCACCAGCTGCCCGTGCTGCTTCCAGGAAGTCAGTTTTCTAGAGCTCACTGCATGCTCTTTCCTGACAGCAACAGAAATCTCCAAGATCTTTAGTCATAGAATCATAGAAGCCTATAATGGTTTGGGGATTGGAAGGGACTTTTAAAGGTCATCTAGTCCAATCCCACTGCCATGAGCAGGAACATCTTCAACTAGACCAGGTTGCTCAGAGCACTGTTCAACCTGGCCTTGAATGTTTCCAGGAATGGGACATCCACCACCTCTTTGGGCAACCTGGGCAAATGTCTACCACCCTCAGCATAAAAAGTTTCTTACCAATACCTAATCTAAATCTCCCCTCTTTCAGTTTAAAATCGTTACCACTTGCCCTATCACAACAGCCCCTGATAAAAAGTTTGTCCCCGTCTTTCTTATAGGGACTTTAGGGACTGGAAGGGGCTCCAAGGTCTACCCGGAGCCTTCTCTCTCCAGGCTGAACTCCCCCAACCCTCTCAACCCGTCCTCACAGCAGAGGGGCTCCAGCCCTCCCAGCTTCTCCAGGGCCACCTCTGACCGCACTCCAACAGGTCCATGTCCTTCTGCTGTTGGTGGCCCCAGAGCTGGAAGCAGCACTGCAGTGGGGGGGGAGTGGTGTCTCCCCAGAGTGGAGCAGAGGGGCACTTGCCCTATCACAACAGCCCCTGATAAAAAGTTTGTCCCCGTCTTTCTTATAGGGACTTTAGGGACTGGAAGGGGCTCCAAGGTCTACCCGGAGCCTTCTCTCTCCAGGCTGAACTCCCCCAACCCTCTCAACCCGTCCTCACAGCAGAGGGGCTCCAGCCCTCCCAGCTTCTCCAGGGCCACCTCTGACCGCACTCCAACAGGTCCATGTCCTTCTGCTGTTGGTGGCCCCAGAGCTGGAAGCAGCACTGCAGTGGGGGGGGAGTGGTGTCTCCCCAGAGTGGAGCAGAGGGGCAGAATCCCCCCTGCCTTGGCCTGCTGGCCACGTTGCTGGGGATGCAGCCCAGGGTGCAGGGGGCTATCTGACCATTTTGCCTACCATATCTGCATCCCAGAGGGTCTTAGGCATCTGAAATCCTGGGGATGCTGGATACAAACACAGATTTGGGGGGAGTTCCTCAGATTCAGGGGAAGGGGGAACAACAAAACAAGCGAAGGAGGAAGAGCTCCGAGGATCTGCTGCTCTGCACTAAATGCAACAGGGCAGCAGAGGCCAGCTCTGCTGATGCTCAGGTCCCATGCAGGTGCCACTCATGCTGTCCCCATTCCCTGTGATGAAAGCCATCCCTGCCTGGCTGCCAGGTCAAGATGTCCCCAGGTCCCCTGTGTGGTCAGCCCAGTGGGACCGGAACCCTCCTGCCTCCCTGCAGCGCCTGCTCCTGCAGGTGAAACCGTTGGAGCAGCGCTGGCAGGGATTTACATCCCTCTGAAAATAATTATGGGAAGAAAAGTGTTGGTATTAATGGGAGCCTCCATTTAAAGATTAACCACAACAAATGTGTTGCATGCAGGAAGTTTATTTAACAATGCTCCCATTGTACACCCCGAGCGCATGTTTGTCTTCATTAGTGCAGTAATTCATTATATGGCCTCTCTAAAATTCAAATCAGAAGGAAGAATATTAAAAAAGTAATTATACTTTTCAAAGTAAAGCTTTATGGGTAAATTGTATGCAAATCGCTGTCTAAATCAGGGCGGCATATCTTAAGCAGATCTAAAAGTTGCAAAGGCTTCCACCGCATCATTGATATGTAATCAACATAGATGTATGATTCTGCTCCTTACTTAGGCAAATTTGAATGGCAATACTCAAGTAGGTAATTGGTATTTATCACAATGGCTGATGTGGAGAAGCTATAATCTTGTTACGGGTGGGACCGGCCTGTCATAAATCAAGCTGCTTGGAGGTTACTGCAAGACTCTGTCACATTTTGGTTTCCAGATGCTTTTAATCACCTTTTTTAACCTTCACCTCATTTGTAATATGGGCAAATAACCTTCAGGGCTTTGAAGGCCTCTTCTGCAGGTGTCTGCGCGCTCAGGGAAATAGCTGAGTGCCCTCACACCATTTGTCCACCCAGTGATGACAGCCCCTTTTCTCTAATCAAGATAGTTTAATGAGATTTTTTTTTTCCTAAAATAGCGCTAGGAATAAAACATGAAATTGATCATTTATGTGCACCAGGGAAATCATGTCATTTGGAAAATAATTTAACAGGATTGGGTGGTTCAGATTTACTGCCCAAACTGCAATCACCAGCTCTGGGGAGGGGAGGGCAGAGGGCATCCCAGCGGGTGCTGCAGAAGCAGGGATGAGTGGGGGACACCCACCCACATCTCCCAGGGGAACAGGTGCCCCCCATCACCTTGTGTCCCTTGCAAACCCATGCTGCTGCCCCAGGCTGGGTGTAGGTGCTCAGATCCCTCCCACAGATCCTGGGGATGCAGGTGGGGCTGTGTCCTTGCACTGAAGATCCATGGGGTCTGGCTGAGCCCTGGGATGGGGTGGGCTGGACTGGGATGTACAGGACTATGCGGCTCCCTTTCCCCTGATTCATCCCCCCTGGTCCTGACTGAGACAACAGTGTCTGTTCAGCCCCCCATGTCTCCACTGTCACACAACACTGGGGACAGCGGGGTCCCACAGCACCTCTGGGGTGTCGGGGCTTCCCAAATATGCAGCAGGGTCTTGGGCTGACAGATCAGGGCACCCCCAAACACACTCCCACACAGAGGATTCACAGGCTCACAGGTTTATTGCGAGTTTCTCTGGGGGTCACGGGGATCAGTTGCTGGGACAGTGTAGGGTTGGCCATGCTGCTGAGGGACACCCAACCCTGGGTCCCAATCACAGCCTGGGCATGAAGGGGCTGGGCGTCCACAGGAGCGTACCTCTCCTTCAGGCAAGGGAGGCACGAGGCGCCCAATTCTGCCCAACCTCAGTGGCACCCAGGCACCAAGCAGCCCATGGAAAACTGCTGCAAGGCTGGGGTCACCAAAAAGGAGTCAAGGGTCCCTTCTTTCTATGCACTGAGCCTTTTCTCTGGTGCCTGCACAGCTCCTTGGTGCTGACAGGTACACAGAGCTCCTCCCACCACAGACCTTGGTATCCCCTGGTGTCCCTCACCCACAGGAGACATCGGCATCTCTACCCAAGAGCAGCATCAGAGCATCCAGCCCTAACACCAAGGGCGTGGGTGAATCTCGGTCAGCTCTGAGCACCCTTTCAGAGAGATGAGATTCCCACTCTATTCATCTCATTGCTGGATGGGTTTTCCACTTCCTTTTGGGAGACACAGCAAGAGTTTCCCCAGAAGAATGTACCTGGTGGAGCTGCATCTTCCAGGCTAACACACCCCGTGGCATGAGCATCTCCAACCAGCTCAGCAGAGCTCATCTGAGCTCCCGATGTGGAGCCCTTGCACCAAACTAGGGAGAAGCAACTGTAGACCTGGGAGCACTGGAGGAGGCTGATGGGGAATCATGGCAGAGAAAAAACAATTCAAAATGTCCAAAGTGACTTGAAGAGGATTCACAGCTGAAAATAGGGGTGAAATGATTTCCGCTGGTTATTAATGCCACGCTATTTGTTCCATGTTATTAGCAAGTGATAATGTGCCATGCAGAGGTGAAAAGCAGATACAGAAAAGCACAGTGGAAATTCATCTTCTCCAGCACAAGGCAATTGTGGAGCTGAGGCAGGGCACGGCTGAGCACCATGAACCACAAAAGATCCAAGCATTTCAGACACTGGAGAAATGAACATTTTTTTCCTCCCCTTTCTTTTTTTTGGAAGGGGGGAGAGAGGTTACATTTTTCTGTGTCAGAAATACACCGTGACATGAGAGAATCCATCAAATGACACTGCGTGTCAGGTCGTGTCACAACATCATTAAAACATTATATCTTGTTGATGAGGCTCTCGCCATCAATTCAGAGAGTGACTGATTTGATCTGCAAAAAGTGGAAGTTTCTCTGCCCTGCTTGCAAGACAGCTGGCAGGTCTGCGAGAGGAAGCACTATTTCATATTCTATTTAGGACATTAAGCCTTAATCCCATTAGAAGATTCATAGCATAGCCAGTCTTAGATAGAGAGATACTTCCATAGCTGGATGGATTTCTCCTCCGACACCTGCACCACATGCTACATGAAGCCATTTGGAAAAAAAACAAGCCTACCATCTTCCCAGCTCCTCTCTGAGAGCTTATCTCTCCCTCTAATACAGTTTAGTGCCAGGTTTTATAGACTGCTCATGCTGTCGGGAATGTTTGCTGGTATTCTGTTAACTTGATGCTTGGCTGTTCCAACACTATTCATTTAAGGCAAGCATCTGGCATGTAGCAACAAGATGGCTGATAGAATAAAATTAGGCAAGTTTATATGATTAACCATAGCTAGAAGCCAGCATCAGTCCTGGTTTATAAAAGGTTGTGATATATCCTGTATGTTATTTATTGAACAGAGCAAAGAGGTTGGGAGCACGCAGGGAAACACACCTCTGGGTGCTGTGTCGAGCGCTCCCGAGGGGACCCCACCAGCCCCAAGGCCGGGCGTTGCGTGAGGCTGGAGGAGGAAAGGTCATGGTGCTCCAGTGCGGGGTGGTGACAGCACAGGATGTCCCTCTCTAACCCCTGACTGAGCCAGTGTGGGGAATGGGTGCCTGTCCACCAGGAGAGGGACTTCGGTCAGCTCAGGGTACCCTGGTTCCTCCCCATCTCATGCCTCGGTGCCAGGACTAACCTCAGCCATCTCTGCACCCTACCAACAGGGAATCCTGCTCACCAAGAGAGGCTGAGCTCCCCCCCTTTTTGTTTAGACCAAGGGATGATAAACCTGGGGTACTGGATGCCTCTTTTGCATGAAAGCTCCCCTTGGTTTGGTGCAGTGGCAGGAGACAGTCCGAGCTCTGAGGCAGGGATAGGCATTTTCAAAGCACATGTAAAGTCCTGGTCTGGAGGGACAGTGTAGGATGTCCTCCTGGCATCTCCTAGTAGCACCATAGCAGGTTCCTGCTCATCCTCCTGGATCTGTGGGACAACCAGAGACCCCGAGTCAAAGGCTCCTGGGACTGTGGGCACCTCCGGCCAGCTGAGGACCTGCATTTAGTCTCGTGCTGCTCAGCAACCCAGCATCTGAGCTTGTGTTTGCCATGATACTAGGGGAGGTGACTGGTAAGAGGAAAGCACTGGGTTGTCTCCAGGGCTGCTGTGTCCATCTGACATGAAAACTGGGCCCCACGGTGTCCTGCACCAAATCTGCCAACATCGCTGTGCTGGGGAGAGCTGCCCTGCCCTGTTTCACTGGGGAGGGTCAATCACTGGCCAGCCAGTCTCCCTAGGTTTGGGGAACAGTCTGGAGGGTATGGGGTCCATGCTCGTTGCAGGCTAGAGGTGTCTGTAATATAGGCACAGGGCAGGGAAATGGGTTTCCAAAATATTAGAAATTAAGAAAGAAGGAAAATGCGCGCTGTCAGCTCAACCATTCAGTTCTGCCAATCTCAGTCTGTTTAATTTTGCTTTCATGCCATTGCATTTCCTACCACAGTTCGACAAAATCTGAAACAAAAAGTCATTGTGAGCTGAGGAAAGAGGCACTTGAGCTGTTGTTAAATTATAAATCCAATTTATTCCTTTCTTGCAAAGAGAGTTTTAGTTTTGAGGCAGAGTCATCTGCTGAACTGAACGAGAGGATGGAAAAATCCCCCTGCCTGATTTCAGCCCTGGGTCTCTCCTGGTCCTGTCTTGGTGAGGTGCTTGTCAGGAAATCCAGCCATCGCACACCGAGCAATAGAGTAGTGATTGACAACCGTGTAATAACGCTGACCCAGAAAACCACACCTGTAATCTTCTCCTGATGAAGGCTGACTACGTAAGTCACATCAGAGTGTTTAAGTGCCTCACCAATCTTTAAAGTAGTTAATTGACCCGGCTGAGATGAAGTGGTGTTCCTGGGGTTGCTGAGATCTCCTCCAGAGCAGACCATGGCCATGGTTCTGGTTCAAGCTGCAGTTGGTGGTCACCTGCACATCCAGTGGGCTTTGCTGGGATGTCCATTGGCAGAGCATGGTTCCACAACATGCTGTTACTCATCCCCATCCCAGTTCCCTCCCTTTCCCCATCTCCCCATGATGTCCCCATTCCTGGGTGCAGAGCATCCCTGTTGGCAGCCCCCCATCTCTGACCCATGCTGCAGCCCGAAGGTTGGAGGCTGAGAACTAGGAAATAAGGGTTTTCCAAGTGAGACCAAACGGTGGCCAAGAATTTTTAAATAAACACTGAGAGCAGCTCTTTTTTCATTTATTACAAATGAACTAACTGTGTGCTGAGCTCTGTGCCGGGGTCTGTCTGTCTGCCTCTCTGTCTCCCACAGCCCTCCAACTAGGTTATCTATTTACCTATCTATTTACATGCATTTCTTTTTCCAGTGAATTATGTCGGGGAGGCAGTAAAGTGTTATGTATTCGCAAGCCCCATAATCTTTAAAAGCACAGTGATGCATGCTCCAGATGAGAAAAGAGCCTCCATCCAGTATGTTAATAGATAGCATTAGGGCAATAATGAAAAGCACTTGAGACAAGTAAGCCCCTATCAAAAGCTGAGTAATAGAGATGCACAGAATGAATCACAATGCACCTCCTCTGCAAAAGATATTAAGACGTCTGCTTTAGTGCAGGGTCTATTCACTCCAACAGCTGCTTCATTTCTCTGATTAAAATGGGAGTGGGGATAGCTTTTCCAGGCATTTCCCCTTTTATCCAGGACCTTACACACACACAGGCTCGTACCCACGACACACGCAGCAGAGCCAGCACGTCGCGCCGGCAGAAACGCCCTGGACACGTAGAGGGTAGGACACAGGCACCCTGCACGCAAGGACAGAAGCTCCACGGGCATGTTCTTACACACACACCCCCCGACACAGGCATGTGGGAGCTGCATCTCCTCATATGCATGCAGCTCCCGGACACAAACGGGCACCTTCAGACTTTCTGCTGTACGTGGATACACCCCCCCACGAACAGACCCTGGACGCACGTCCCATGCCGTCAGCACACAGTCACACTCACACATGTCCCTCACTGCATGCCTCATTGTCTTATTGACATCCCCACCATGGGGCTGGTACTCCCACCCCAGCCCCTCTGGGATTGCATGGAGCCACTGTGGGCATCTGGGCTGCAGAGACCCTCTGCCCTGGCCCAGTTACAGCCACACACTCACGTCCTGACGTGTAGGGAGCAGGAGAAGCCAGCCAGGCTGGGGGCTGCCGGAGGAGATAAGAGTCCAGCATCCAGGATGCAGGAGAACCTCGCTGGGAGATGACACCAGCCATGGACAGAGGTGTTGGCAGCTGCAAAAGGAGATGAACAGACCCATGGTGGGACCATGCTGGGGATATCAGGCACTGAATGCACAGGAGAGGGAAATGCCCTGCTGTAACACCTGCAAGGGCTCTCTGGTGTTCAGGACTGGACCCATGGTTTTAGCATCTACCAGCAAGTGTTTGATGCTGTTGCTGAAGCTGGAGGCACCATCTGGGAGAGTGACTCCAAGACACACACCCAAGTGCCAGGGCCTGCTGCAGGAGCACCAGTGGGAAGGGGATAAACCTGTGCTGTGGGAACAATGAGGTGCTGGTAGAGTTTACTACCACCCTGGCAGTGCCAGCCCAGCCTTTGCCGTGAGTCTCACAAGCTTCAGGGCAAGAGCATGAAGAGGCAGGACCAGAGGTGTGAGCCACAGCTCTGTCTCTTGCTGTTGACTCCCTGCTCCTGTCTGACAAGGCTCTGGCCACACTGCAGGTCTGTGGGCAAGCCCTGCTGTGGGGTACTCCACCTCCATGGCATACAAACTGCGAGCTGGTGATGTTGAGGGTCTTCCTGGGGTATTTCACACCCATGAGACATGCCCCCTATCTCACTGCTCCCCCAGGGCACAGCATGACACAGATGACGTCCTCAGATGTACATTATTAACTACAGCAAAGCCCTGGCTTAGGCCAGGGGGGCAAGGCTGTAGCAAGAACAGGAGATTGAGACAAATAGCAGGAATATGCAGCCTGATAGTAGCTAACAGCCATAAACAGTCGGGATATTATGCCTGTGATCAGTTTAGGCTCATTTCTGTTTACCAAGGACACACATGAGGGTAAATCATCCCCCCCCTTCCCGTCCACTGTGGGCTTCTTACTCCTTCCCCACCAGCAGTCTGGAACAGGTTGGTGTTGCAGGAGCTGTGGATGGAAACCTTGTCCATCAGTAATTCCCCAGCCCTTGTGCTGGGCTGTGCACAGGGGCATCCCATCTGGGCTGGCCCCAGATCTCCTGGCCCTCTCCCTCCCCCCTGCTCAGGGATGTTTCTACCCCAGGTTTTGGAAGCAGCAGCAAGGAAGAGCAGATGGGCATCCATGGTGATAAAAATGGCCTTGGCTGTGGCAGGGAATATCCCTGGGGAGACACAAGCCCCCTGGCAAGGGGTGAGGGGGGGAAACAAAGGGTTGGCAGAAATGGTTGAGTTCCTGCACCCACCGCTACACCATCTCCCATGCCCTGGCTGTCCCTGGGCTTCTGCAAGTGCTATGCAACGAGGAGAGAGGAAGCAGCCGAGAAGAGCTGCCCTGATGATGAGCCCCAGAGGAATGTCACAACCCGGTGAGAAGCACAAGCAGCACAACCTGTGAGCTGGGCACAGAGCGAGCGAGAGCCAGGCACCCACCAGCGGCAACATCCTCTCTGAGCCAGGACAGAGGACATGAGTCCTGCACCGAGGATAACATGGCACAGCCCGGGCCCTGCACGGCACCCCCACATCTCGACACCACCCACTTGGTGCTCGTTTGGGCCGGAGGGGAGGGCAGGTGCCTGCAGCCCCCCAGCGAGGGCAGCCAGCGAGTCCCCAGCCATGGGAGGCTCTACGTGCGGGAGCAGAGCCTGAGGCATGAGGCTGGTGGGGAACTGCAAAGGGCTCCAGCTGACCCCCCTGTGGGTAGGGCAGGACAGCTGGGTTCTCCCTCTTGCTCTGCTGGAGGGTGAGTGGTGGTTGGTGAGGAGGGGGCGGTAGATGGCACAGAAAATAATTTTCCCCACTTGTGAACTTTTGCAGCGCCCAGGATAAGGGTTCACTGCACAAAAGCACACAGAGACCTTCCCTGGGGAGTCACCTGAGCAGGGAGATGGTGGGTCCACACCCCACACAAAATAGACTCCCTCAAACCTTGTCCATCACTAACACTGATGGCTACAGAGGAGAATCCTGGAGACATCCCTGGTGTCTGTGGCTTAGCTCCGGAGGAAGATGCTCCAGGACCAGTTTCCCTGCTGAACTCAGTTTTGGGAGTTGGACCAGCCTCAAAGGAGCAAAATTTTGGGTGCAAGCCTATACCAAAACACTTTAATAAGAGTTCAGCTTTAGAGCTGAGAGCCTTGCCAGGGAGAAAGTGCAGTGAGGGACAACAAGATGATGGGAATGGAGCAGACATCCTCACTCACATGCCCATTTCCAAGCACTAACCCCTACCCCAAAACTGAGCAGGCGGTGCCTTCTCTTGCGCAGACAGGTTGTCCCCATGGTCCCTGCTGAGCCATCCTCCTTGAGGGAAGGTGACAGCAGTGGGCCATGTTCTCCAGTGAGTCCTGCTCAGGAGGTGAGCAGAGCTTGGCTTCTCATCTGCTCTCCATCCTCTTCCCCCAGACCTTACTGCAGTAAGTTGGTCCTGATCAATCCTGCACATCAGCCTTGGGCACCCCAGATGGGTACACAGATGGAGTCCCCTCATCCTGGGATAGGCTGCATTTGGGGGAAACGTAGTCTGTAGCCATCCAAGAGCAGAGGGAACCAAAATCAGAGGGAACCAAAATCAACCCCAGAGAGGATGAAGCAGATGACTGAGGAGAACCAGGCAGGGGAAGCAACCAATGTGGTGTTCATCCAGCTCCTGAAGATGGTTTGGGTGGAACCACACGTCTGTGGGATCCGGTCATGTAAGGTTCCCCCTGAAGTGCTGCCCAGCTGCAGTGACAGTGCCTCTCCTGTCACTTGGTAGCCCAGTGTCTGCAGTCTGGTCCATGAGAATCCCGGCTTCAGCCATGACCATGGTGGACACAAAGCTGGTAAATCCTGGGGAGATGGCCAAAGATCTGGCAGGTCATCAGAGGGCTGCAGAGGGAGAGCAAAACGTGAGCAGGGTGTTTGGGTGCAGGTCATCAAACCTCCCCACGCTTGCCTTTCTCATGCGTGTGCTACCAGCAACAAGCGCTCACCCTGCCAAGCCCTTGGGCAGTCTCAGAAGTCACCACCTGGCACAAAACCCCAGACAAGCAGGGCACGAGGCTGCCATCTCCACTGGCACCTCCGAGCCCGGTGCCAGATGCCCAGGAAAAGACAGCGAGGCCTCAGCGGGGAGCTTCAGCACCGCGTCTGCTGCCGGCTGCCAAAATTAACATCACTTGACAAAAGGCATGATCCCGAAATTGCACCACCAAACAGATGGATTGCTGGAGTATGGGAGGCCTCGTAATGGAAAAGATGAGTAATTCAAGGAGAGAGCCTAGTGCCAGCTATCCGAGCGCTTGGCTGCTGCAGCAGGCTGGGAACCTGGAGTACTGCCTGTCGCGGGGCTGGATTCCTCCGGCGAAACCTGCCGGGACGGTGCCAGTGGCTCCCCGCGAGCTGCCGGCGGTGCTGGCCCCGCTGAGGATGCAGGGTGCCATGCCCGGCTGATGGTGGCCCCCTGGGCATGGGAGCTGCTGCCTCTCTCTGCCTGGGCCGCCCCAAGGAGGGCTTGGCGGGGAGCGTGGAGCGGCGATGGCATTCTTGGAGCCGTTGTGCTGCGAGGAGACCGTGCTTGTGATCTCTCCTTAACCCCTGCTGTTTCCCTCTGCAGAAAGCCAGGAATACGGAGAAAATACAGCCAGATCTTGTCCAGCAGGGGAAAAGGGGGGAGAAACAGGAGTGCCTTTGTGTTGCTCCGCTTTAAACATCCCAACGAAATTCATCCCAAAAACAACTCTCGGGCACCAACCGGCTCTTTGAGCACCCAGTTCTCAGCAAAATGTCCACACTGGGACCTGTGGGAGCTGGATCAGCCCTTTGCTATGAAGTGATTCACTGGAAGATCAGAGAAAGTATGACTTTCTTCTGGCGCTGAACAGTGAGATGGAGGAAAACAGGGACAGGCACCCTCCTCCAATCACCGCTGTCCTTGCTCTTCAGGAGCATCCTCCCTGCAGCCTGAGGGGCTTGTGCCAGGGTGGGGAGAAGGGGCTGAGGTCCATCACCCAGCACACATGGATAGCATGGATCCTGCCATGGATTCTACACTGATTTTATAGTCACAGCAGAGAAACAGGCACAACCCCTCTAAAATGAGCCGGACCTAACCCCTTCCACCACCACAGCTCTCCCTGGCTTGTTGTTAGACCTGGGATAATTATTATTTTTTTCTTTTTTAAGCACAAGTGCACTGAAGTAATCCGTATTTCAGCACTAAGGCTGTTGCCGCATGAATGTGACACAGCATATTTACACTGGGCACCTGAAATTACAATTAATGTGGAGAAATGAGTTTGCTGGGTTTTTAGCAGAACGTTTAGACTGTTCATGTCACCCAGCCCTGGAGGTCCCTGGGGTCAGGGGATCCTCCAGCAAAGACCTCCCATTTCGCCGTGTCCCACGGTGGCACAGGGATATCAGGACCAGGGCACACCTCTGCACATCCTGAGGCCACATCGCCACGCATGGAGTTATTGCACAGCAAATGGTGGTCAGTCCATGCCCTGGCCCAGCTCTCCCTGCAAGTCCCATCTGACACACTGGAGGGGAGTTTCAATGGTTCGACATTTCGGCTTGGCTGCTCCATCCTTTTAAAGCTCCTAGAAAAGAGGCAGGAAAGTGAGGGAGGCATAAATCAGTCGTTAGCATAAGGCCCCTTATCTCAGAAGGACGCCTTGCAGTCCGTAAAGGCTAATACACCACGGGCCATCTATCATGCTGCAGGGATCTCTGCAATTAGCTGTGCATTGCTGCGTGCTGACAGCGCTCCTGCTGCTCTCTGCACCCCGAGTCCACCCCTGTGGCTGGGCTCCCCCGCGGCCATGGAGCTGCGGTCACCCCTGGGGGACACAGGCTGTGCTGGGCTGGATGTCTCTGGGTCACAGACTCTCAGACAAGCAGGGCTGGAAGGGACCTCTGGAGATCACCCAGTCCAACCCCCTGCCAGAGCAGGGTCACCCACAGCAGGTCACACAGGATCGTGTCCAGGTGGGTTTGAATGTCTCCAGAGAAGGAGACTCTACCACCTTCCTGGGCAGCCTCTTCCAGGGCTCTGCCACCCTCACAGCAAAGAAGTTCCTCCTCATGTTGAGATGGAATTTCCCATGTCCCAGTTTGTGCCCATTGCCCCTTGTCCTGTCCCCGGGCACCACTGAGAACAGTCTGGCCCCATCCTCTTCCCACCCACCCTTTGGATATTGCTCAGCATCGACGAGTTCCCCCCTCAGTCTGCTCTTCTGCAGCTGAACAGCCCCAGGGCTCTCAGCCTTTCCTCAGCAGAGAGATGCTCCAGTCCCTCATCATCTCCGTAGCCTCCACTGGACTCTCTTCATTCTTGAACTGGGGAGCCCAGACCAGGACACAGTGCTCCAGGTGTGGTTGGGGGGTGCATTCAATGCCATTTCATCGGTAGCATGTCATTTAATAGGATTTCTTTACTGTAATTGGATATTTTGTCTGTGTGTAAGGCTGTGAGGGGACTGGGACTTTACTGGGTCCCCTGCCTCCCCAAGTGGTGGGGGTGAACAGCAGCACCCTCCAGGCTCCAGTAAATGCCTCCCTGGCAGACAGGGAGCAGGAGAGCAGGAGCCCCATGAATGCGAACGGGGTGGACATGAGTGGGAGCCGAGTTTGACCACGTGTGGTCCAGGTGAGAGGGGAGTGCAGTGGGGATGCTGGGGGGCACACGGAAAGGACCTGGGGACTACGCTGTCGGCACCCCAAGGTGTCACTGCACCTCTGTCCACAGACTGCGAGGGGACAGGGGCTAAAGCTGCTCTCCCACCCACCTCAGCAACGGAAAGGTAAGTGTGTGTGTGCACCAGAGAGCAAAATCGAGACCTATGTGTTTAAACTGGCAAGTTCTGTGTTTGTCATCGAGCTGTAAAATGATACCCTAACAGATGAGGACAGGAACTTCTTGGAAGGCTTGAGCACAGACAGCAGGAGTGGGGGAATAGCATTTTGCTTTATTTCTTTACATGCAATCCAAGGTTTTATTTTTTTTTCTTGCAGTGTTATATTTTTCTATCCAAAAATGGTTATGAGCCTGCCAGCTCTCAGAGGCAAGAGCTGCAGTTTGCTTCGAGAGTTTGTGCAGCGCCTGACACAACAGGGTGGGGGTCTCTGGCTGGGATGCAGTCAAATGCACAAATAATAAACACCAGGCTTGAGGGGTAATGAAAAAGCAAAACAGCGACTGGGAACAGTGTGAATATGTCTATCAGCGTGTGCACGGGCATTATCAAAGAGCCTGCATCCAAAATGAACACCGAGCACCAGCTATTTCCAGCTGACTAGCTACACGGAGATGCAGAAGACACTACAGCCATGCAGATGATACCGAGCAGCAGGCTTTTTTTTTGTGCTGCATTGTAGGAGAACATGTGCTCAAACTAGCAGCAGGCTCCTGTTTATCACTAGAATATAGTACCTATTTCAGTGGGTGGATAATTTTAGGTGAATGAGAAAATGCTGCTTTTCTTTGGGTTAATGCCATGTGCTGGTTGAGATTATGCTCACAGCAGTAACTTTTATCAGGTGCTGCGTGGTAGGAAGACAGCCGCTTAACTTGGCAAGTTCTCCCCGGTTTATTTATCACTCAGAGGTGGTACCTTATTTGGCTGGATATGGATCTTGTGCAAGGTTAGGATGTGGGAGGGGGATGTGTATGGTACAAAGCAAATGTCGACTTTCTTCCTGCAATGCTGTGACTGTCAGGAGATGGAGTGCGTGGAGTGACGAGATGCATGTGAGCGACTGCCGATATTAGGATGTTCTTTTTTAGGGGAAAATCCTTAACAAAATCCGAGAGCTTTATTCTCCACTCCTTCTGTGAGATGCTAGCCAGCATCTAAGTTGCATTTCAGCTCTCAATTTGTCTTGAGGCATTGCAAATGTCTGAGCCACAACTGGGTTGTCTCTCAAAACGAGACAGACTTGGGCTTTGGGGGCTGACCCAACATGGTCCCTGCCCACCTTGCAGGCTTTTTTCCATCCCCCGTCCTCACTGAACAGGCAGCCCTGAGAAAAGAGGGAGTGGGCTGTGTGAGAAGGGACCACAATCATTGCTCGGGGCATCAGCAAGGAGCTGCCCTGTTGTGGGGCTCCTATGGCCAGCATGACCTGGGGGGTGCCAATTAGCACCCCAGGGTGAGATGGAGGCACCTGCAGCCCTGCAGGGCGCTGGTGGGCCTTTGCAGAGCAGTGTGGCCAGATGAGAACTTAACTGCCACAAGACACTATCCTCATGGTGCTTTATGGCCATCACCATGTCCTGGCGTGGACTGTCCCAGGGCAGCCACAGCATGGCCAACAGGGTAGTAGAAGACCACCAGGGGAGGGAGACACTGGTTTCCAACTCCTGAGGGCTCCCCCTGAGGACACATCTCATTTTGTGTTATGCTTGGGATGGAAGGGGATGAGAAACCTTGACTCCTGGAGTCAGGAGGGTTGTAAGAACAGTCAGTGAAAGAAAAGCACCAGTAACAGTGGAACAACTGTCCTCTGAGAGTCAGGCAGTGGGTAAGGAGCCCATTATACAACAGGGCGTAGCCTTTCCTAGCTGTGTGGTCTTGCAGAGCCTGTATTATGGTTTAACGATGCTTGGCACTGCTAGTCCTGGGCATTGATGTCTTCCTCAGCAGAAGTTCATCTATTGCACAGTGAGGATCAGGTCAGGAGGCCCAGGTTGTGCCCCCATGCTCAGCCACAGCCTTCCTTCATGAGCTGAGAGTCAAGCACCTACAGACACCATCACAAAATGAGATCATGGGGCAAAGCTCAGTCCATCCGTGGCTCCCAGCAGTGACACAGGGTTGAAGTGATGAGAGGTCAAGGGGACCATGAGTAGTTCATGGTCAGTTGGTGTGTTGCAGATTGGTGGGAACGTGAGATGGCCAATTGCTGGAGGTTTTGGGGCTTGTGGTGTTAGGTGTGGTCACATGAAGGACACACCAGGTCTTTGGACCCTGCTGTGACTGTTCCAGTGTCTTAGAAGGGACATGCTGGTCTTTGTGCTCCGAGAGCAGCACAGGGCTGTGGGAAGCAGCCCTAAACTTTCAGACTGCTGTGTTCTCCACAGAACCGCATATTGGTCTAGGCAAGGTGGTCCAGGTAAGGTGGCTTCCAGGTGCCAGGGACCATCAACAGAGAGCCATTTGCACGGGTCAGAAGTATGCTGTGAAGGAGGAGATGGGGCCACCACCCTCCATCCCACTCTGTACCACTTCTCACCCTCACTTTGCAGCTCCTCAGGGCGGTGCCAAGGGGGCAGGACAAGTGGAGCATCAGAAGTAGGACAGTGTGGCGTGCTGTGGGGCAGGGAGGTCCCTGGGCTATGGGCTGGGTGCTTAAAAAGCCTGACACAGCTGGGCTTTGAGCCAGGGCACCGCGTCCTGCCCTCACCCCGCTGGTCCCAAAGCAGAGCAGAGGAGCAGCAGGGGACACGCTCCCCAGTGTCCTGGGCCGGTGCTGGGCCAGCAGTCACCTGCAGATACTGAGGGAGTGCTTCAAACCCCAGGTGTAAAAAGCCTCCAGGCCACTTAACGGGCACAATTAAAAATGTGTCACTGAGAGCAGAGCATGCTACAGGCAAACAACAGGGTAAGGACACAAAAACCCACTTCCAGGGACCCCGCTGCCTGTGGCATCGGGATGGGCACATGGGACAAGCAGTGGGGACAGGGACCCCCCTGCGCAGCTGTGCGTGCACATACGTGTGCAAGTGGGCACATGTTGGGGGGTGTCTGTGCCTTAGCACGCCTGCGTGTGAGACTGCATGACCCCTCTCCCATGCCAAGGTGAGGGACATCTAAGGATATTGCTGTGCTTCAGCTCAGAGCTCTGTGGGCTAACCAAAAACAGATGTATAAAAATAAACAGAAATACTAGAGATGTGATTACCAAGGAAACGCATTTACATACAGGAAAATGTCCAAAATGACTGTCATTTACTTCCTTTATTTATTCGCATTTATAGAAATGCTCCCACCCAGGGGTCTGGGTTTGGTCATTCTCAAATCACAAGAAATGGAGCCCGCTGGACCCTTGCCCCATCACCCACCACCCTCTTCCAGCACACCCCGCTCCCACAAAGGAAAGACACCCCTCCCTGATGGGGCTCAGCATATGCTGAGCTGGAAACCAATTTCCTTCATTTCCCATCTCTGGGCACAGAGATTCCCCATCAGCTTTCCTGGGACCCCCCCAGGGAAGGATTTTCTGGGCTCACAGCGGGGTAGACCCTGCTCCCCCAGCTCTGGGTGGCTGCAGGTGGAATTGAGCACAGAGAGCTGTTGGGATGAAGCAATGGGGATGTTACTGGGGCAGGGATATGGGGGAATTTCTTGGCCCAGTTGCCAGCAGAGAACCTGAAGGGGGGAGATACAGGCTGAGGCAAATTGGAAGAGAAGTGTTTTAACTTGCAAGAAATGGAAATCAGAGAGTGAATTTGGGTCATGCCAAAGCACTCGTTCTACAGGAAATGAAATGCTTTACAAACCTTTCCTTTTCTCCTTTTCTTTTTCCTTTTATTCCTTCTTTTGAGGGTGGGGGTATCACAATAAAAAAGTTTCATTTAGAAAATACACCAAGACAATATTTTAATAGTCCTTTTTTCTTGCAGTTGTTCACTGAATGCAGCCCTCACCCCCAGCCTCAGTCCCATCAAAATGGTATTTGGGGCTCATTTTCCAACCATCAGCAACAAAACCCTGTGCTGGTTTGGCTGGAATTCTCTCAGAACCTAATCTTCACTCCAAGCTTTTCTCCATGCCCACAAGAGCCCAGGCACCAAGCAGTGACATGGGGGTCTGGCATGAAGACAGGACTCACTTTGAGGGATGACCCCGCTCCATCCCACCCCTCAGAAAGCCTAGAGAGATGCTGGGGTGCAGCGAGCCGAGCAAGCCTTGAGGGAATGGCTGCAGAGCAGACTGGGTTAGAGAGAAGATTTGTGGAGGCTTTGGGGGAGGGGGGAGCGTAGAGTTGTTTGTGGTGCTTTGCCTTATGCAGGGACGTGCACAGTGTTGTCGGACTGCTGGGCTCAACTCTGGAGATGCAGCTCTGGAGATGCAGCTCTGGCAGGACTGGCCCAGCTTTGGAGCTTCCACCTTCACCAAGAAGAGACAGACATGGAGACCCTGGGGCCGCTCTGCCATTGCTAAAGGGAACGTTTGGTGCCGTGGACCTGTTGTTACTGGTTAACTCCTCCACGTTGGGCCCATCGAACCTCCGCTGGCAGTGAGGTGACCCTGCGGGGCTGAGGAATGGTGCCAGCGGTGGAGGGGGTGCGGGCAGCTGTCAGTGATGCCCACTGCAGCCCCCGCGCCAGCCCCCCGCAGCAAAGGGCAGCTGGAAGATGACACACTTTGTTGCTCCATTCCTGCGCTGCCTCTGCCAAGTAATTAGAGCTGACAGGGTGTGTGCAGAGTTAATTGCCCACACACCTAAGGTGTGGTGGAAGTTGGGAGGTGAAGCCAAATCTTCCGCCTGACCTAGATGCAGAGGTGCTGCCCAGCAGCTGCGGGATGGGGAGGTGGAGAGGAAGAAGCGAGTGATGAAACGGAGGCAGCAGGAGCCCAGCCTTCTCCCGGGCAATCTGGAGAGGGGGAGTGACCCCAAACCGTGCGGGAAGGGGAAAGCAGTGTGGCTCCCAGAGCCAGGAGAGAGCATCTCTGCGCAGATGGGGAGCCAGGGGCTGGTGCGGTGACAAACGGTGTGAGTCAGCCCTGCGACACTGCCACAGGAGAGGGCTGGATGAGCAGGAGCCTCACGTGTAGGAAGGGAAGGTAACGCTCTGCTGGCTGCCCGCGCTCGTGCCCACATGTTGGGTTGATCAGGTTAACTGGCTGATTTGCCCAGAAGTCGGGTGCCAAGCACTAATGGCTTTGGACAAGCAGCCTGTGCAATGCTTTGCTCTCCAGCCCTTCTGGGGGCTGCCGCAGGTGCTGCCGAGCTGGCCCGGCTCAGGGCAGAGGGGCTGGGGCTCTGCTGCCAGAAAACGTGCCAGCAAGTATTGACACAACAGAGCGGTGCCGTCCCCGTGGCACAGGGGGACTAGCCTTGTTACAGTGCCCAAAGAATCAGGGATGGGCCACTGAGTCCAGTTCACAACCCTGGCAAGCAATCACAGAACAGAAATTAGGGCCAGGGTACTCCTTTTATTCCTTCCCACGCCATCACAAGCTCAACCCCAACACCTACCAAGAGTCTGGAGACCGTAGCATGCCCTGGTGCAGTGATACCCCACCATCAGCTTGGGTGCTACGCTCAACAGCCATGAGAAAGCAAAGCCCAGGGGACTGCCCCACTTTAGCCTTGGCTCCACAAGTGACTCACACCAGCCAAGTGCCATCAGGGGACCAGTGCCTGGCGTGCCCGTAGGTGGCTGCAAGTCTCAGCAACTTCATTGCGCAGAAAATCCTCCTGGTGCCATGTAGGCACAAAGGAAAACCTCCTTACATTGACCCTTTCTACTTGTGCCTCAGCTTTCCTGGCCTTGGTATCCCTCCCCTCCTGCTCTTGCTGTGCCTCTCTGGCTGTGCCTGGCTCAGAGCACATCCATCGTGGGGACCCCGACCCTTCCCTCCAGCCTTTTCCTCCTGCAGGGATGAAGGCTCCAGGCAGAACTGGTCATTTGTCCTCGGAGCTGCCCTGGCCAGACAGCCTCATTATCTGATTTGTTTCATTTCTCAAAGGCCTCATGTCACCATCCAAACCTTGGGAAGAGACCAATTTGTGTCCACCCCAGCCCATTTTAAAGGCACCCAATCAAATCGTGGCAGTTCAGTCTGAAGTTATCATCAGGACCAAATTCTGTTTTTTCGCTCGTTATAAAGATAAACTCTAAACTTGTCTCCCCAGTTTCTGGCTGGTAGGGCAATCTGATGTGATCATGGGTATCTGTAGCACTTGTTCTCCCATCTATGCCCTGGAAGATAAATCCTCCCATATCCACAGTTCCCAGGATTACTCATTCCTCCTGGATGAGGCCTTCTAATTCTTCCATTTTTTGCTCATGTTCCTGGCATCAGTACAGAAATACTTGAACTGTTTCTGCCTGGTCTTATCTGAGCTCTCAGTCAAGGAGGTGCCGTCCGTTTGCTGGCTGGAAGGCTTGCCTGACGTTGGCTTTTGGCAAGGTAAGTGCTCTCCCGCTCCTTGCTGCTCTCTGCTCTTCCTTTCTTGGTTTCCCTGCTCCTACTGACATGGTCATCCTCTCGCTCTCTGTGTATTCTAGGCAGGGTGTAACCAAGGCTAAGAAAGGAAACACTCACTGAGACAGTCCCAACACCCATCCACAGGGAACTGCACCACTTATCTTTCTTCCTCCCGATAACCTCCTTTTAATATCATCCACTGCAGACTCACCCTTTGCAAGTTCTTTATCCACTTTAATTCTGTGATCCCATCTTCTCTAGGTTAGCTAATAATTTCCCAGGGGTGCTTTATGCAATAGTTGTTTAAATCTAGACAGATGCGATGCAACGCATTGCCTTTGTGCAGAAAAGCTATGGCTTTCTTTAGTCTCTGACAAACTGCCTTTGGAGAAACGACGTTGCAATTTATTCCATTTTTTTCGAAACACCTCAGCACCTTTAACAGTTGTCCCATTTAATATAAGCTCAAAAACTTTATACATGACACAGGCCAGACTATCTACCCTGAATTTGCCAGTTAAGAAACATGCTTTACAGCCTTCAGTATGGTGGCAGTGCCTTGGACTGACTCCTTGCTCCCAGTTCTGCTCCTTTGTGAACCAATCCTCCCAGGACTCTGAGGCAGAGGTGAGGTGGTTCCCCATAATTTCAGCGCATTAAACTATTGGAGCTTTCTTCCCACTAAGGCAGCCATCACTTCCATTTCCACACCATCATTCCCGGGTTCAGAAAGGGAATACTCACCAGTGCCACTGCAGAGTGCTCAGGCAAGGTGAAGGCTGGGCAGCATCTTCCCCCCATCTTCGCCTTCCAGACTTCTTTTGTCATAAATCCCCCTTACTGGTTTTGCCAGCTTCAGGCCAGGCAGACCAGCTCCCCAGGGAACTTTTGAGAACAACCCTTTTTCCACTACTACTTTCCAGTGCCAGAGCCTTCTCCACAGACTCAGATCACCTACTGAACTCCACTGGGTTCACTCCTTGCCCTTCTCCAAAAGGCAACCACAGAAGTCGTCTGAAGTCTTTCTTCTCTTTGCTCGTCTTCCCCACCTTGACATAGATGTTCTTGGCGTGTGACAGCAGAAACATAGAATCACAGAATGGTTTGAGTTGGAAGGGACCTTAAAGATCATCTAGTTCCAACCCCCCTGCCCTGGGCAGGGACACCTCTCACCAGACCAGGTTGCCCAAAGCCCCATCCAGCCTGGCCTTGAACCCCTCCAGGGATGGGGCAGCCACAACTTCCCTGGGCAACCTGTTCCAGTGTCTCACCACCCTCACAGTAAAGAATTTCTTTCTAGTATCTAATCTAAATCTCCCCTCTTCCAATTTAAAACTATTGCCCCTTGTCCTGTCACTCCACTCCCTGACAAAGAGTCCCTCCCCAGCTCTCCTGGAGGCTCCCTTCAGATATTGAAAAGCCACTATAAGGTCTCCCCAGAGCCTTCTCTTCTCCAGACTAAACAACCCCAGCTCTCTCAGCCTGTGCTCACAGGAGAGGTGCTCCAGCCCTCTGATCATCTTTGTGGCCCTCCTCTGGACCCGTTCCAACAGATCCATGTCCTTCCTGTGTTGAGGACTCCAAAGCTGGACACAGTGCTCCAGGTGGGGTCTCACCAGAGCAGAGCAGAGGGGTAGAATCTCCTCCCTGGACCTGCTGGCCACACTTCTCTTGATGCAGCCCAGGATGGGGTTGGCTCTCTGGGCTGTCAGTGCACACTGCTGGCTCATGTTAAGCTTCTCATTCACCAGCACCCCCAAGTCTTTCTCCCCAGCACTGCTCTCCAGCCATTCTCCTCCCAACCTGTATTTGTCCCTGGGATTGCCATGTCCCAGGTGCAGGACCCTGCACTTGGCTTGGTTAAATTTTATGCAATTTGCACGAGCCCACCTCTCAAGCCTGTCCAGGTCCCTCTGGATGGCATCTCTTCCCTCCAGCTTGTCAACCGCACCACCGAGTTTGGTGTCATCAGCAAACTTGCTGAGGGTGCACTCTATCCCACTGTCCATGTCTCCAATAAAGATGTTGAACAGCCCTGCCAGGAGAGTCCACACGCCTCCATCTGCTCTGGCCCCTCTCAGCCTTCTCTGCAGACCCCCTTGCACCTCAACCTCTGTTTCTTGGCTAACACTGTTATCTCCATCTTTCTTCTTTTAGGACTAGCTGCTCTTTTCTCCTTTATAGCCTGCCTTGTGGTTCTCCTCCCTGATCTCTGCTGCACAACAACCAGGTGTCCACTCCATCTTCTGGTCTGCCACCTGCCTCCTCCTTTTGCCTTGGGCTTCTGATCCTGTTTCTGAGGGGTCCCTCCATGTTCAGGCTGCCCTTCAGATCTTTTCACACACCACGTATCTGCAGCTCTTCAGTTTTCTTATGGCCCCTCTTTTCTCCTTTTCTATATTGCTTTAAATTTCCCATTTCACTCCCCCACAGCATCCAGCTGTTTCTGCACTTTTGGGTCTCTCCTCCACAGTGCTTTCTTGTCACAGCCCCATTTCACTTCCAAGCACCGGGAGGAGGAGGTGGTGGGCAGCACTGGGATCAGAATAAGGGTATCCTCTTCTGGCATCAACATCATGCCGTATACATCGCCTCTCTTCTTCCCTTTCTGCGTGGCTGCAAGTGAGAGGGGAATCAGGCCGTGTAATGCAAACAGCAAAGGCTACACCACTCTGACCCCTCGCCACAAGCAGCCCACTTAGAGGAGAAAGAAACTGCAGGACACATTCATCCACACAACAGCCACAATACTGCAGTATAAAATATCCATCCCATTAAAAAGCTCAGAGATAAAAATCCTCCTCTAGCGGCATTGTTGTTTTCAGGAACACCTTAAAGACACTTTGATTTTTCATTTCTTATGTCCTTGTTATACAAAAGCAATAGAACAGCTCTCCACACAAGCACCATTAGCTGCTTAACAGATCAGGGTTGGAAGGAATAAAACCTGGCTTTATGGCTATTCTTTGGGCCCGGCTCATCCAGCTATGCAGAGACACACCAGAATCCAAGCGATACACCACTCCTGCAACCATTTCCAGGGAAGGGACTGTTGTGAGATGATTTTATCAGTCAGGACCATCACAATCACTTGTGGATTTCATCCTTCCCTTGAGCAAAACAGAATACATGAAGTGTAGGCTCCAAACTCATTATAGACAAGGTTCAGTAAAGCTGCCCTCCTGAGCCACCCAGATGTACAAGAGTGTAATTTGCTGTTTGTTTTGGGAGATAACCACGAGGAACCCTGTCCACAAGCCAGATTCCATCAGGTGAAGGATTTGTTCCCCTATAGACAAGTCCATCAAACTCAGGATAAGCCAGACCCAAAAATACACCCCAAACCACTCAGTGTTTCCCAGCAGTTGTTCCTGTTGCCATTTTTCTGCTCCTTGCCTCCTGGCCCCTGGGCTGTTTCGTAAAAAAGTTCCACAGTGAAACCAGCCAAAGTCGAGAATTTCCAAGAGACGTGAAAATAGCAGAATGCAAATTTTGTGGAGGCTTGAAATTTCAAGTGATTTACCGGTGTCAAACCCGTAAAATCAATTTGGCAGGTGTTCGCTGGTTAAAATTAGTTTTAACTGAAAGCTGGAGGCATTATTGTGGGTGTCTTTGAGCATTGTTTTGGATGCACAAGGCGTAAGCATGACTGTGTGCATACAGCGCATGTATGCACGTCGGGAAGTGTAATCCTTCTTGTGTGCCTTGTAAGGCTTTTTGTGCCTACTCAGAGATCTCTGTGGACTGAAGCCGTGTGGCTGGTTACCACAAAGCAGTATTTGTGGAGGTCTTCTGGCATTTGAAAATCCCTATTTTGCCATGGTCCTGGGGTGGTGGGTGCGTGGTCAGCGGTGTGGTGGAGGCAGGTCCATGCCCTGGTATGAGGTTTGCTCCTGGGATAAGCCCAGCCAGGATAGAATCACAGAATAACAGAATATTCATGGTTGGAAGGGACCCTTGAGATCATTGAATCCAACCATACACACACAAAAAAACCCAAAACCCAACAGTCTTGGGCGCCAGAGCATGCCCTGAAGTGCCACATCTACACGTTTCTTAAATACCTCCAGGGATGGCATCTCCACCACCTCCCTGGGCAGGCTGCTTCAGTGCCTGACCACTCTCTCAGTAAAGTAATTCTTCCCAATATCTAATCTAAACCTCCCCTGCCCCAACTTCAGACCATTTCCTCTGGTCCAGGACAGCTGGGCCAAGGGAGTAAGAGAGACACGATGAACTCATGGCATATAAAGGCAAATGGGTCCTGCTTGTCCTGGCCAAGGCAGCACCGGTCTCTGCTCCTTCCCTGTGCCCGAGCTGCCCTTCCAGCAGACATGGCTCAGTGCAGGGCATGGGGAGGAATTACTCTGTGTTTCTCCTGCCCCAAGCACTCTCAGATGCCCCTCCTGCTCCTGGCTCTCCCACACACGTTGCTTGGGAGGTTAAGTCTCCCTGGAGCATTTGGGCTTCCCTGGAGGGGTGAAAGATTCCTGTGGGAGGATGGAGAGTGGTAGTCCCAGAGCTGCATGATACAACCCCACCTCTTCTGAGAGGTAACTGTCTGCATGGACCATCACAGCATCCTGCTGTGCTCAGCACATACCACGCTGGGGGCCAGCAAGTGCTGCAGCGGCTGTGCCCACCTCAGCTCCAGCAGCAACAGGAGCAGAGCTCATCCCGACCAGCTCCTCCAGCTTCTTCTCCCACAGGAGAAGAACTGTTTCTTCTGACTCTTTATTCTTTTTCCCAAGGGGTCTGCCTGATGCAGGAAAGGGATTAGGAGCAGCTGCAGGTGGAAGGTTGTTGTGTTTTGCAGTGGTGGAAGTCGGTGGTTGCACAGAGAAGGGGGTCAGTGGCTGGAGATGAGTGCAGACCTGGACTGCACACCCCACGCCCACATGCAAAAGAGAGGAATAGGGAGATGTCCTCCTCCATCCTGACCATTCAAGTCTCACTGATAATGTCTCCCACTGCAGTTCACCCTGCTGGTACTCCACGGCCCCCTCCCAGACCCCCTTAGCCTCAGAGTCCCCTCGCAGGACCCTCTGCCCTTGCACAACAGACCAGGAGGGCACCATCTCCCCAGTCAAACCTTCATCAGCTGAGAATGGTCAGGCTCCAGCTGCCTGCCTTGCCCTTTCCTCAAGAGCAGATGTCATTTTGTGACAGTCCTGCTGTCAGCAGAGAGCTGCTGCACAGCACTGCCTGCTCATCCTGCTGTCCCTGGAGAAACCACCACATCCCCATGACCCTGGTGTACCCCATCCGCCTGCACAGTCCTACTGTGCCACTGCCTGGTGAAGTCCCAGTGCTCTCCACCCCAAGGGGAGCTGGGGAGAGCTCCCACACTATGTCCCATCCTCCCAGGAGACCCCAGTGAAATCCAGTGGAACCCAGTATACAACACCCTGCACACTCCAGCACCCCAGTGATGTGATGGGATCCCAGGATACCCAAAGCGACTCTGCTGAACTGCAGGATCTCACGGCACTGTGGAACTCCAGTGCTCCCCTGTGCAGGATCCCACTGCCCCACCGTATGCAGCACTGCCAGCAGACTCCTTGCAGTTCCCTCTCCCCGTTCCTCACACCCAGATGGCTCTCCTGGAGGTGACTTATTCCCATCAGCAGGTCATCCCAGATGGACTCTGCCTGATGCTGCTAATGGCTGGTGTCTGATGCCCCAGCAAAGTCAGGTATTTTGGGAGCTGGTGTTAAGGACGGCAGCAGTGGGGTGGTCTCCCCTCCATCAGGGTGCTGCATTGTGGCTGAGGAGGAACAGTCTTCAGAAAGCAGGTATCGAGTCTTTCAGCACATTTTGCAAGAGAAATGCTGTGAACTCCATTGCCCCTGTCAAATCCTGCTGTCATGTCCATGTCTGACTCCCTTCCTGGTCCTCTTGGCTTATGGCTGGAAAGAAAACCCTTCCCACCTCTCCTGCTGCTGTGGTGCCGTGGGGCTGGAGCCATGGGACATCCTAATGGTGGCTCTGTCTCTAGGCCAGGCACCATGTCCCCAGGCAGGCTGATACTTGGGACTCCTTTTGGGGGTTTTCAAGGTCTTTTGCTCAGACAGGCCACTGTCACGCTGGATAGAGTTTTCCAGACCCCTGAGCACCCCATGCTTTCCTTTGCTCCATGCCTCCAGCATGGACATCCCATCTCCATCCACTCCTCTCCAAACACAGCATCTCTGCCCAGCTCCCCATCATGCAGGGTATCCTCTCCTGCCTGGGACATCACCCAGTTCCCCAGACAGGACCCATTCCCAAGTGCTTCCTGGGGATCAGAAGCTGCTCCATGACCCCAGGCCCATGGGAGAGCGGTTGGCAGAGCAAGATGTGCTCAGGTCCAGGGGCTCTAGGCTGGCTCTTCAACAAGCGGCAGCAGGACTGAACCAGCATCACTCCTTTCCTTGTTTCAGGGTCAGCAATGAGTCCGCAGTGTAGGGCAGGGACTTCTTCACCTCCCCTGTGGAAATTAAAAAATAAGCAGAAAGGGATTGGTTTTCATTAATATTTTTCTTCCAAAGTTTTCTGGCTTCCCTTCCCTTCCCCATCTTCTGCCAATATTTCTTCGAGGGGGCGAGTGAGCGAGGAGCAGGGAACGTCTGGCAGGTTTTTGTTTTCAATTCGCACAAACCGATTTTTTGTGTATGTTTTTTCTCTTTCTGGAAATTCGCTGCAGACAGGCACTTCCTGCAGAAATCCTCATTTTCAAGGGAAAAATATCTTGCAAACACGTTTTGTCCCTCTTGGTTTGTCCCAGGTCCTCAAAACCCTGGGCTGGGCTGTTCCGTGTTCCTGGTCCTGCCATGCAGCAGCCACTGGGCATGACCAACACCATGGTCCCACACCGGGCCTGCCCTGCTGCCTGCCCCCTTCCTGACCATACTCCACCTCCCCGTGCTGCCCCATCGCTCCTGTGGGGCTCAGGATGGGCTTGCCTGGCTCCCATGGAGTCAAAGACACAGAGGGAAGCTCCAAGCCCATGTGGTGGAGATGACTCTTGGGTTTGGCCAACAGCAAGCTCATGTTGGTAGAGCTCCACCGTGGTGGGGCAGAGATGCCCTGCTTTGGCAGAAGGCCACTCCAGATGTTCTACCAGCTGTTCACCTTTGGTTTTCTCCCTGCTTTCCTTTCTTCCACAGTGCTCTCGAGGACAGGCAGGCTTTGAGGGCTGCAGCTGGGCAGGGAGGAGCAGGAGCATCTGCACCTCACAAACCCACCATCAGCTTTGCCCTGTGCCCATCTGGTCTTCAGTAAGCCCCACACCACATGCCAAGCAGCACCAGTTGGACGCTGGTCCATCCGGACCTGAGCTTCCTTAGATGAAGTTCTCCAGTCCCAGAGTCTGTGCTGGTGGGCAGGCACGAGGGTAGCCAGGAGTGTGAGGTTAAATAATTCATTCCTCATAAATCTTTCCTAGAAACATTTTTTTTTCTTCCCAGGGAGACACATTACCACCTTGCACACGCAAACCTGACCAGGAATTATAAGAGCAGGTTTCTGCAGCGGCGAGCGGGGCAGGGAGAGGGGAGAGAAGGGAAGGAATAAAATATAGATTCTTGAACTCAGACCTGGGAAGCGGCAAAGCATCAATCTTGTTAAAGGACTAGTGTGGACTCTCCAGCCAGCCCACTTCATCCTGACTCCTGACAGGCCCCGATGATTTGTGCCTGCTCAGCAGAGGAGAAGTCCCATAACTCACCCGTCGAGACGGCGTGGGATGGAAGCGCGACCCGGGGAATGACTCATCGCACGCCGCATCCTGCCACGGCACCGGGGCTCCCCGCGCCCGCCGCCAGCCCACGGGGTCCGTCCCCGTCCCACACCTCCAAGGAGGCACAACAGCCCTGCAGAGCGTGGCAGGGTTTGCCCAAAGCGGTTTGAGGAGGTTTGGTCCGGGTTATAAGGGGGGGGGGGGTGTTGAAATTCCTGGGTTATCCCAATTTAATGTGCATCCCAATGCCATCTGCCTGGGAAACAGGCAGAGCGGCTGCCCCACATCTTGAACACTAGAGGATTTGCTCCTTATACCTCGCTCGCTGAGCGGGAGGAATTCTGCCATAGCTTCTGGCGGTGGCGGGTCGTGCCCGCGGGGCTCTGTGGAGATGTGCTGGGCATGGTTATCATCTGTGAGACGGACGGTACCGCCGCCCCCAGCCCTGCCCGCCGGCACCGGGGCGGAATGGTTGATTAGTGCAGAATCCTGAGCGAGGAAAGGAAACTCTCCCTGGAGCCCTGCCAGGCCAAGTCCACATCCAAAAATACATCCTGCCATCCTGCTCAGAGCCCAAAGGTTTTTTTGGAAGGGAGGCTGCAGCTGCTTCGCATGCAAAAAATAATAGCAGCCCCGAGATCCCTGCATCCTCGTGAACAGCGCTGGAGTCACTTTCAAATCACAGCGTTTATTCCAAAACAGAGATGGGGAAAAGAATAAGACACACATGCACCACCACAGATCTGGCAGGCAAACACAGCTCCAGGGCTTCTGTTTGCCCATCACAGGAAGATTTACTAGGGGAAAAATATAGGCTGATTAATTATGCAGCCGGTTTGGTCCATTATATCATAAAACCCAGCTGTGTAGGACAACCTTGGAGATGCTACCTCTCCAGCATTATCTCAGCCCAGAACCAGGCGCCTGGAGCCAGAAGAAGCCGTCTCAGCACTGAATCCTCGCCACCGCGCAGAGTGATAGCATCTTCCGAAACCCACCTTTTCCATTTGAGATTAGGAGTGCAGTGAACTTTGATATCGTACCACTGCTAATTTCAATGGGCAGGCCCCTCACCGGTGTCACCGGAGGCCTCAGGTTCATTGAGAGAGCTGCAGCAGCTCACGAGGGGAGGAGGGAAAACAGCCAAAGACTCCCCTTGAATATTAATGAAGCATCAAAGCTTTTAGCTGCATGGCCGTGTCTGAGCGCGACTGCTCTCCAGGGCTCTGCTATGCTTGGCACAATAAAGCCTTGGTAATTATTTCCAATAACTAATTTAGATTATCATTAGCCCCACATTGGAGGCACAGAGAATGCTGCCCTTTCAAACACTTGAACCACTGAGCCTCAAAAATAAAACGTTCGCTCTCTGCAAAGAGATCTTTGCCAGCTCTAATAAATTAGAATATATTTGTGTGCGTTAGCGCCTGTGGTGGCTCAGGATAATGAGAGCAGGTTGTGTCTGGGAACGGAGGAGAAGGCGGCAACTCCTCTGCCCCCCCGCCTTCCCCTTCTCCGCACGGAGCACATTCCTTCGGGCCCCAATTTGTCCCCATTATCCTCCTGCACCCCCCAAACCCAAATCTCCCAGGTCTGGCAGCCAACCCTGTCACAGCCAGCAATAACCCATAAATCATTCCATGCCTTAAAAGAACATTTCTCTGCCATGTTAACAGCCTCTTGTGCCCCAGCCGTTGCTGCCAGCCCTGAGCCGAGCTGGGCTCCGCACCCCACGGAGGATGCTCTGCCCTGACCCTGCTGCCCTCTGCAGCCGGGGGGGCCCCGACACCCCCTGCACTGCCCGGACAAAGCTCCCCGGGTCCCTGGCTGCCTGTGCTGCTATCACAACCAGCCTGGGCACACCCAAGGAGGGTCCCAGCACTGTGATCCCCAAGACTGTGGGGCTCCTCCAGCCACTGTCAGGCTCCTAAAATCACAGAATCACAGAATGGTTTGAGTTGGAAGGGGCCTTAAAGCCCATTCAGTTCCAACCCCCTGCCCTGGGCAGGGACACCTCCCACCACACCAGGTTGCTCCAAGCCCCCTCCAACCTGCCCTTGAACCCCTCCAGGGATGGGGCAGCCACAGCTTCTCTGGGCAACCTGGGCCAGGCTCTCACCACCCTCACACCAAACAAGTTCTTCCCCACATCTCAGCTCCATCTCCCCTCTTTCAGGGTCAAACCCTTCCCCCTCCTCCTAGGGCTCCCCTCCCTGATCCAGAGTCCCTCCCCAGCTTTCCTGGAGCCCCTTGAGGGACTGGAAGGGGCTCCAAGGTCTCCCCAGAACCTTCTCTTCTCCAGGCTGAACCCCCCCAACTCTCTCAGCCTGTCCTCCCAGCAGAGGGGCTCCAGCCCTCCCAGCATCTCCATGGCCTCCTCTGGCCCTGCTCCAGCAGCTCCATGTCCTTCTGATGTTGTGGGCTCCAGAACCCCTGACATAATGGAGCACTGGGCTCCATTCGGCTCCAAGCCCCCTGCCACCTGCCGCCACCTGCGTGGAGCAATTCCCAGCCAGCAGGGATGTCCTGGGGAGGAGGTGGGAAGTTGTCACACCTCAGACCCACAACCAGTCCATCACCCTCCAACTTCCCCAAAGAGGAAGCTCTCGGTGCACCCCCCGAGGCCAGAGCCTGCCCCGCATCCCTTGCCTACACCGAGGAGACCTGCCTGCACCTCCTGCCTCTGCCACCGCAGGGCCTTTGGGACCTTGGGTGAATCACTCCAGCTTTCACAGCCTCCGTTTCATCAACCGTGTCATTAGGCTAATGATAATTAATGCCTGCAAAGGGCTTTATGCTCTTCAGCTGGAAGGTGATAGTGAAGGGTAAATTATTGTTATTACCATAAACACAGGGTACCTACCACTTACTGCGGGTGGGACCTGCTTTCTGACTTGCCTCAGCTCTTCTTGGATTAGGACCAGGGTCAGGTGATAGCTTCGTTTCCTCTGTCATTTCCAAGAGAATCTGCGTTTGAGGCAGGCTCAGGTGGGATCTGATCCTTTTTCACACAAAAGACTCAAAAATGAGGGTTGAGCTCATTCCACGGAAGTGTGTCTGCTGCAGCGCCCCTTGGGTGGGGTGCAAGAGCTTCCTCCACCATCACCATGCCCATTCTCCAAGGGGATGGTCACCTTCCTCTCACTGGCTTTGGTATCTATCCCTTTAGTGGTGAAACCAGCTGAGCTGCACCCCTTCTTTAGCACACGAACGTGTGTGTGTGCGCGGATATGTGTATGCACCCAGAACATGCATGTGCCAGGAAGCACCTCATGTGGTTCTGGTGGGGATGAAGCAGGCAGCGTCTGGCAGATGTGCAGGGAACCCACACCACTGACCTGCCACACGCTGAAGCAACCATGACCCAACGCAGCCACTGTGCCTGGAGCTGTGGCCACCCAGCCTCCCCACGTCCCTCTGGCAGCTAGACGGGACAGCAGCCCGTGATGGGACATGAGCAAACCCTTCAGGCACATCCCACATCACACACTGATGTTCTGCGTGTCACAGATCTCCCTAACCACCACTCGTCCACCCCTTTCTCCATCATGTCCACGCACCCCAACACCCTTCTGATGGTTGTCACACCACTTCTTCCCACTTGGCTGTTAAACTTGTTTGTGGCTTGAATTTGGTGGGATGGTTGATTGACTTTGTTATTTTTGGGTTTGTTTTTTTTAAAACCTCTATTCCCTATGGACAATTTCAGTTTTCATTAAAAAACTTTCATCAGAATGAGTGAAAATTGTCAAAGTCTGGTTTTGGTTTTTGATTAAAAGCTGAAATCTGCAGTGGTAAAAAAATTTCCCTACATCCCTTCCCATCCCTCCTCTCCATTTCTATTGAAATCTTCCTTACAGAAAATTCCTGTTGCCCTTTTGAGGGATTGCCTGCCACACGGGATGGAGTGGGGGCTCATTTCTCCCAGGCACAGAGACCAGGACCCTTGTCCAGACATGCCAGCTCCTTGTCGACTCCACCAGCACTGCTGAAGGCCAACAGCATGGTCAGGTCAGGGAGGTGGTCCCACCTTTGGCTATTGTGACCAAGCTGGGACATGGGCAGGAGCAGGACGGTGCCAGTGGGAGCTCTGGGAACATCAGGTACGTGTGGGGTGGGCTCTCATGGCCATGGGGGTCCTCTGCTCCCTCTGTCCAACTGCTCCCAGTCACAGTCACAGCAGCACTGGTGATGGGGACAGTTGGACATCCCAGTCTGCCCAGAGCAGGACTGTTGTCAGCACTAGATGGGGGTAGTCATGGCTTAGCCTTGCCAAGTCTCACCAAGAATGGAGATGCCTGTGGCTCTGTGACCCTCCTCAGAGCGGCACCACCCTCCTGGGGAAAACTGTTTCCCTCATGGAGAGATTGCCCCTGATAATATGTTTGCCGCAGCCAAGAAGAGTTTGGCTCCATCATCTTTGTATCTACCCTTTAGGAATCTGCAGGCTGTTACCAGCTCACGTTTCCCCGCTCTCCCTGCAGGTCGTGGCCCCAGACCCTTCACCATCCCTTCACTCCAGTTTTCCCACGTCCCTTTTGAACTGGGATCCCAGCACTGGACACAGTGCTCCAGATGTGGCCTCACCTGTGCTGCGTGGAGGGGATAACTGTCCTCCACCTGCCGGCTGTGGCTGCCCCAGCACAGCCCAGTGCATGTCCTTATGTGCAGGGAGCAGGCACCACCGTAACCTCCAGCTCCTCCATAACCTTCTGATCAGCCAGTCGTGTCCCAGCCTGGACCACTGCAGAGGGCTAATCTGCCCCGGGTGCACTACTCTTGACTCCTCATTGCCCTCTAGAGCAATCAAGCAGCTCTGGTCGAAGCGCTCTCCCTGCAGCTGGACCAGCTGGTGTGCACCAGAGCTCACAGAGCCTCATTTCTTTCCATACTTGACCTGAAGCTGCCCCTCAAATTAACCTCTAGTCTAACGCACCATTCTGACCTTCTGCTGCAAATGAGGCACTACGTGTGTGGCGTCTTCCAAGACCTTCATAATCCCCGTCATTCACGGGTGGACAAGGAGCACGCACCACAGGGTGCTCTGAGAGATGTCCTGCAGCCCCACCGCGCTCCGTGCACCCCTCCTGCCTCCCAACCACAGGGCTGGGGTTCGTGATCTCTGTTTGTGCCGTCTAAATCATTATCTGTGCAATGTAATTACCTCTTCTCCTTCCCCCTCCCGCCCCAGTTCCTCTCCGTCAATCCCAAAGTGATTTCTTCCAGCCCATGTTAATGTTCTTGGAGGAAATGGGTTATCTTTCCTATCTTTCCATATGTGCAAAATCGCAGCTCCTACCCCCCTGGCTCAGCACTGCATACTAATAGGGAGGAGGCTGAGATTGAAATGTATCAAAATGCAAGAACTTTGCTTTGCTTTTGTATCCTCAGAAGCCTTATTTTGCTTTTTGGGCCAAACATATTGTGCATTTTCTGTAACAATGAACTTATCACACTTATTATGATAAACTGAGAAGGCACTTTCCACAGTAGACTAAAATCCTGCAGATTGACTTCAACTCTCAAATATTTTTGGATACGCGTACATTTTTCCATGGCTTTTCTGACAAGGGGAGTGTCCCGTCCACAGCCGGTCTCCGTGTGAGCGCAGCAGCCAAACCCAACCGGTGGGACCTCTCGTCCCTCCTCCGTGTGCTGGGAATGGGTGGCTGATGCCGTGTCCTTGCTCCCTGGGCACCGGTTACCCTGCAGAGGGCTCATCTAGAAGTACTGGAAAATGTGTATTTTGCCGCTCTAGAATAAGTCCAGTCCCAACCCTGTGATCACCTGAGGTGCCGGGGCTTTTCAGGACATGCCACCCAACCTGTGCAACCACCCACTGAACGGCACTGCAGAAATCACCTCCTTCTTGAACACCATGCCCCGACTCCCCATCAGAGGAGGCACAGGAGGGCTTCTGGAAAACCAAGCCAGGCAGGTATCCCTCTAGCTTTGCTCTTTCACTCGGCAAGAGGAGACAAGGCTCGTTCACCTAATGCCCCACCAGAGCAAACCCACCACTGCAAAATCCCAAGCTAAGCAATCATCTGGCAATTACAGCTGGAGCATTTCCCTGCATGACAATCAAACACGTCCCCTTGTAGCTCAGACTGGCCAGGTACATCCCAGAGCCTCTGCATCTCCTTGACTGCACTCGCCCAGTGCCACCATGACCTCCCCCAGTCACCTTCTGCAGACACTTGGTTGGACACTTCTCCAGACACCAGAGATCCCCCATCACCTGAAATCCACCACATCCCCACCAAGCAGCATCCAACAACCTATCTCCAGGAGCAAAAGTTTGCTTAAAAACATACCAGATATGGTACAAAAGTGTTTTCCTTCTTCCCACGGACTGGCCAAACCTTGGAGGATGCCGTGTGGGGATAAATCCTCAGGATGCAGCAACCCACAGCCAGTCCCTTTAAGCATGTTTGGTGGAGTGGGGAAATAACCACCGTGTAAAACTCTGTGGAGCTAATTCCTGGGAAACAAGAGTGCCATGCCATGGTGAGCGCCTGGCAAGCCCAGAGAGATCACCCCATGGATCACCCCAGCCCACAGCCTCTACCCAGGGCAAGAGCTGGGGCAGCAGGAAGCTGTATTTTGGCACATCACCTCCATCCTTCACCTTCAGAAATGAAGCATGCCGAAAATGAGAGCAGAAATGCCTTCACTGACAGGTTTGAATTAAGAGATTCCAGCTTTTTATAAACAGTCTTCGGATTTCCTGAAAGTTACAGTGCCGGGCATCATTTGTATGCAGGATGTATTCTAGCTCAAAGGTACCAGAACTAATGCTGTCCTGTTAATGAACTGAGTGAGTAATAGCCATGGGTATAGAAAGCTTATGTCTGAAACTAATCCTAGTTAATGAATCTATTGTTACAGGTATTAAATGGTGACAGGGGGTTTCATCCATCAGCCCTCCATTAATCACAGTGTCCCCGCCTATGCTTATTATTTAGAAGCCAGCAAAGGGATCTTAATGATATTAGTAATAGACCGGTTGTGGTACGTGACCTAGGACAAGCTGGGGATTTAAGGTGATAAGTGTCTGATCTCATAAGGCATTTTAGAGGTGATCCAAGCGGCTTTGCTCCCCATGGCATGTTATCTCTTCTCTGCCAGCTTGCTCTGCTCAGGCAGCGTGCTGCTCCGAGAGCATCGGTGCGCAGAGCCATGGTGGCCACACCAGGAGCCTCACCTCCTCCACTGCCTCCTACATGGAAATCCGGTGACTTCCACGGACATGGGGGTCTGCCCCTGCTCTTCAGCAATGCTCCCCCTGCCCTGCGCCTGCAGCGGCACAGTGCAGGGCCCGAGCGTGCCCGGAGGGTGCAGGCATGGGCCCAGGATGAATTTGCCTGCACAAGTAGCCAGGTGCAAGCCCACGTGCATGAGCACAAATACCCGCACACCCACACAGCCTCGGAGCAAATGACTCAAAGGTTTCTCTGGAAAGACGTGAGGAGCATCTGATATTCTACGCTAATTCTCCATCTGGACGTTCTCAGCATGTACGTTGGGACAGGATCCATCTCATCATGGTCCCCTAAAGTCAGAGATATTTCAGCCCAGAAAAGGGACACCATCATCTCCAGGGCAAGGCAGCCTTTCTGAGAGGGCCAGAACATTTTCTAAGGTAAAAAAGTCACCACCTTCAGGGATGGTCTTTGCTGCCCATTCACAAGGCAGCCCGCAAGGCTGGCTTCAACTGCAGGCACTGCTTTGGGTTGCTGGAGATGGGAAGGAGTCCCAGCTCCACATACCTTGGCTCCAAGTGGGTGAGGCTGCATTGCATGAGGGTTCTCAATGGAGACATGGATGGGTAGGTTTGGGAGGAGATCTTGCTCTGGAGGGTTAAACAGTTCCTGTCCATTCTTCTCCTGAAGACTACTGTACCCTGATGATTGCTTCTGAAGACTATCACAGTGGCCCTGGGTGAGGGACACATCCAGAGCCTCTGCAGCAGGGCTCACTGGCTACCATGGCAGTGACAGGGCCAGCAGGTCAACCTGGTGGGGTGGGCAAGGATGCCGTGTAAGTCAGGGGCCTTCCCTCAGGATGTGAGTGCAAAATCTCAAATATAAAGCCTATGGTAAATGAACAGACCCCACGAACAGCTCCAGAGGTCTCCATGTCTCTGCACAGCTTTCACCTTCAGCCACCACCACAGTTCATGATTTGCTTACAATTTCCAGCTCCCCAGTTAGGTAGTGAGTGCCATCCCTGCAGCAGTCCTGGTGATCTGCTCGAGCTGATGGAAATAGAGAAATACACGTACAGGCAGCCACAGCACTGAAAGAGCAAGGGTCCCAGAGCTTGGTGCTCGAGCAACCACTGCCCTCATGGAGCTCACAGCACACAGGGAGCATCTCCCCACCAGGCCAAGGCTGTGGGGGACAAGATGTGCTGGTTTGATGATGATGTGCAATGACTTCAGAGGTGGTCACTGATTCACCTGCTCAGGGAAGACCATGCACTGTTGAGTGCTCCAGCAGAAACCAGTTCTGGAAGGGAGCTGGGAGTGAGCCCATTCCTCTCTCCCATCAGACTGAAAAGAAGAGGTGAGTACTCACCACTTGCCACCATGAGAAGCTCTTGGGGAGCTGTGTTGTCAGGACATCTTGGGGCCACTCAGGTGATGGAAGATCAAACTACATGGTGCAGCAGCCCTGGAAATCAGTGATTCTCCCCTTTGTTGTGGAAGCCAGGAACTCAGATGGTCACTGAGGTCATTTGCAGAAAAGGGGGTGCTGAGGAGTCCCCAAACCTCCTCTCCCCAGCAGGGGAACCTGCCGTAGCAGCTGATGTGGGACATCTGTATGATACCCAGTGTCCTGCTCTGGGGGAAGAGCTGAGCTGTGATAAATGCTGTGTCCAAACACGGACTGGGTATCTTTGGGGTTTCTTTCCACTCTGCCTGTTTCGCAGGGTCATCCCCTGGTGCACTGGTGCTGGCAAAGCAAAAACACCAAGGCTTCTTACCCTTTTGTAAGGACATTTGCAGGCAGTTGCCTGTTTTTTGGGGGCCTGACCATGGCAATGCATCCCTTGGAGCCAGCATTCTTCACAGAATCACGGAATTGTCAGAGTTGGAAGGGACCTCTAGGGATCATCCAGTCCAACTCCCTGCCAAAGCAGGGCTGCCCAGAGCACATCACTCAGGAGCATCCAGGCAGGTCTTGAAGATCTCCAGAGAAGGGGACTCCACACCTTCCCTGGGCAGCCTCTTCCAGGGCTCTGGCACCCTCACTGGAAAGAAGTTCTTCCTCATATTTGAATGGAACTTCCCATGTTCCAGCTTGTGCCCGTTGCCCCTCGTCCTGTCACTGGAAACCACTGAGAAGAGTCCGGCTCCATCCTCCTTCAACCCACCCTTTAGGTACTTGTAAAAGTGGATAAGGTCTCCCCTCAACCTTCTCTTCTCCAGGCTAAAGAGCCCCAGCTCTTTGAGCCTTTCTTCATCAGGGAGATGCTCCAATCCCTCCATCATCTTTGTTGCCCTACGCTGGACTCTCTCCAGTAGTTCCCTGTCCCTCTTGAACTGGGGAGCCCAGAACTGGATGCAGTATTCCAGTTGTGGCCTCACCAGTGAAGAGTAAAGGAGCTCCCTTGGAGCCAGCATTCATCTTTTCCCTCTGGAGCAGGCAGGGAAGTGAGGATGGTTTCTTAGTGCAAGAAAACACAACACCCAAAGCCCATCATTCTTGTAGCAGCAGGGTTTGAGCTGGGCTTTCAGCTGGAGGAGTGACCCTCCTGCTCGCAGGCAGGTTTGGTGTCCTGGGGAGCTCTGTGCCCTCAGCCCGGGTGGTGGAGTGAGAGGGGACTGCGGGGGCTGGCAGGGCTGGGGGCTCCACGCCTCCTCTCGCTGCTGGGCTCCTGCCACAGGGGCTGTGACGTGCCAATGGCAGAGCAACGGGGAGGTCTGTGTGGCTGGTGAGGCAAAGCCTCAGGGCAAAGTTGGGTTTACACTCAGCTTGTGGGGTTAGATCTGGGCTTGTTTTAAACACTGGCAAGTGGTGGGCTCCTGGCTCTGAGTACCTGTGAAGATGACACATATATATATTTACACATCTGTTATTAACCTAAAACTATATATATATAACAAAGTAGAAGAGTACCTATCTTGTTTTTTCATGGAAATCAGGGCTCTGAGTCCTTGCAGAAAATAGAAAAGGACTGATCAGCCCTGCAGGTTTCCAGAGCTGGTCCATGCCCAGCTGTACTCACAGCTTTCTTCCCCATCAAAGAAGAAGGAAATTGCCTTTACCCAGCAAGGAGGGCTGGGGTCTTCCCATCACCTGCTTCCAAGAGCTGAGGTTTCCAAGAGAATCCCCAGGGCTGCAGGGTCTGGCAAGCAGGGCTAAGCCCTGGCCATGCCTGGCCAGCAAAAAGAAGCAGGGCTGGGTATCCCCGTGCTGGGTGAGCCCTGGCACCCAGCTGGTGGGTACCTGGTCTCCGGTAGTGCCACTGCTGCACTAGGACAGCAGCCAGCAGAGGAGGGAAAAGGAAGAGGAGAGATAATTATTAGTGATTGAAACTGATTGCATGAAAGAAGGACAGATGTTTCTTGTTGTGCTTGTGTGCCTGAGGCTACAGAGCCATGCAAGGGACCGGGGAAAACTCTTTCTCAGCCTGGGAGTGCTGTGGTGCTGAGCTGCATTCAAACGAGGACTGAAATCCACACACACTTTCCTTCTGACTCTTGCAAATTCACACAGGATCTGGCTAAAATGCCAGTCTCCTCATTTTCCCGTGTAGGGGTGTGATGTCCATACAGAGGCCCTCTGGCCATGGGCCACAAGATGCTGCAGAGATCCCTCAGCTCCCCTCCACACCCCCAGACACCCAACCATCCCAGTGGAGCCAAGGCACTGGGAGATGAAGGAGCTGGAGAGGGTGCAGCCAGGTCTGTCAAAGCAGGCAGGGGGTAGGAATGTTGAGCACAGCATCATATAAAGGCACAGGACTGAAGGCAGGGAAAGCTGCTGGAGCAAAACAGGCCTTTCTATGGGAGCAGTAGGATTTATTCATCATCCTCCTCCCCTGTAGCACCCGGGGTCGGGGATCCTGCTGGTGCTTCCATTCAGAATGGATGGGTCACCCAGGGGAGAGCCAGCTGGTGTCCCCACCAAGCAGAGGAGTTGCTGTCAAGGGGACACAAAGCCCCTGTGGTGTGTTGTGTGGGCTGTAGTGCATGTTTAATGCTATAAAATATGTAAATAGAGGGTTTGTCTTAGCAATGTTACTGATGGTGGTGATGTGCTTTTGGCACCAGCTCATGTGGCTTCAGTGCCAAGTCAGGATGAAGCTGGAGATGTGTTAAGGGAGCTGAGAAGGGGTCTTGCCCCACCAGGAGAGGAATCAAACCCCTCCAGCATGGTGGGGCTCCCTTGGGATGATGTGAGCCCCTCCCTTGGTAGCCGTTGGGGGGACCATCGACATTCGGAACTGCATCAGTTTCACTTGAACTAACTGTTTGAGCGCCTGAAAGGGAGGCTGTAAGGAAGGTCTGTGGGACCAGACTGGTCTGGGTCTCACCTGAGATGAAATAAAAGGCAGATTAAAGCAGCAAACCATGCCATGGACTGGGAGAAGGTGACAGCTCAGCCCTGGAGGTGCCAACAGCAGCGCCTGCCGTCAGCTGAACCAGGGGACCCACAAGGAGGAGAGGATGGTCACCACCGCATCAGTGGTGACCAGTCCACGTCCCCGGGCTGCCCCCAGGGCTCCCCAGTGTGACAGCAGAGGACAGCACTGGGTGCCCCGAGGACAACAGATTTAGGTTGGAGATTAGGAGAGGGTTCTTCACTGTGAGGGTGGTGGAGCACTGGAACGGGTTGCCCAGGGAGCTGGTTGAGGCCCCATCCCTGGAGATATTCAAGGAGAGGCTCGATGAGGCCCTGGGCAACCTGGTCTAGTTGGGGGTGTCCCTGCTGACTGCGGGGGGGTCGGACTAGATGGCCTTTGGAGGTCCCTTCCGGCCTGGACAATTCTATGAGTCTATGATTCTATGCCAAGCCGGGCGCGCACCCCACCACCCGCAGGGTCCCATCCCTGCAGCCGTTTCCCCGTCACGGCCTGCAAAGCCCTCCGAGATGGAGGGCTGAGGGCTGGGACCCCGCACCGGGACCCCGCACCGGCCACCGGGCCGGCTCTGCCCCCCCCGGCCCCCGCGGCCCGGCCCCTCCCCGGGGCGGCGGCGCATCCGCGGGCGGGCACTGCCCTCTGGCGGGGACCGGCCGCTGCCGGGAGACGCTCGGTTGCCACGGAAACGGGATGTTCCGCTCCCCGGCGCGGACCCAGCGATGCTGCCGGCTCTGCGGGCGGCGGGACCGAGGGACGGGGAGGGCGGGGTGGGGGGGGCATGTCCCACCCGGGTCCTCATGTCACGGGCAAAGGGGCAGGAAGGCACAAGGCTGGGCGACGGCATGGCCACCATGAGCCACCCCCACCTTCATCCCTCCAGCAACGCAGCGTGGGCCTCTCTTCCACACAATGCCCTGGTCCTGGGTGTCCCAGTTCCTCTCCAGCAAGGGTACAGCAAAGGGCCACAAAGATGATGAGGGGCCTGGAGCATCTGTCTTACGAGGAGAGGCTGAGGGACTTGGGGCTTTTTAGTCTGGAGAAGACTGAGGGGGGATCTGATCAATGCTTATAAATACCTAAAGGGGGGGTGTCAGGAGGATGGGACCAGTCTTTTTTCAGTGGTGCCCAGGGACAGGACAAGAGGAAATAGGCACAAACTTGAGTATAAGAAGTTCCACCTCACCATGAGGAGGAACTTCTTTGCTGTGAGGGTGGCAGAGCCCTGGCAGAGGCTGCCCAGGGAGGTGGTGGGGTCTCCATCTCTGGAGACATTCAAACCCCACCTGGACACGTTCCTGTGGGACCTGCTCTGGGTGGACCTGCAGGGGGTTGGACTGGGTGATCTCCAGAGGTCCCTTCCAACCCCATATGATTCTATGATTCCAGTGGTCCCCTGGCCTGTCATTGTGCAGAGGGACATCAAACATTCACCTCCAGTTTAGGGGAAAGATCCTGATCTTCAGGACTTCAGTCCTTCTAGGCCATTCCTGCTCATTTTGGGAACACCCAGGCATGTACAGCCTTTGGATGGGTCCACAGTGTCCTGGTGGCAACAAGGGACCAGTCCCTGGGGTTTCTCCAGTCACTGTCTGCCCTGCAGTTCTGTGGCCCTCACACCACTAAAAATCACCTTCCAGCAAGAAAGGGCACTGAGGAAAGTCTTTTCCCCCCCACACACTGCAGATGTCCCTGGGATATCCCATGTCACACTCCCAGGCTGGGCTGGTGGCTCCATGCACCAAGGTGCAAGCCAGTGAGACCCTGTGCCCATCCACAGCTCTCCCATGTCTACGGAGCAGCTTTCCCAGCCCTGCAGGGCAGCAGACCCAGATGTCCTCTCCATCCCCTGGGAGCAGCCAGGGGCTTGAGGGTTAGTGGAGGTTGGAGGAGCCCTGGGCTGCTCTCCTGATTCTTGGACACACTTCTGGGAAGGCCCTGGAGTCATGCTGGGGCCTTGGAGAAGGAGGAATCCTGTTTCCATGACTTTCTCCACATCTTGTTGTGAAGATCTGCTCATCCAAGGGAGCTGGTTCATGGTCTGGGGGTTCACTTGGCCATGTCTTCCATTCACCCAGCGCAGACCCAGCACTCAGCTGGGGCTGAGGCAGCACCAGGGCAGTGCCAGCCCCTGGCAGGGACAGGAGGAAACAATCCCATGTCACCTGCACAGCAGTGACAGCTGCAGCGTCCAGGAGAGACGGGCACAGCTGCAGCACCCCTATTTCTGCTGTGCCTGGCATAACCCCAGCATCAGAGGCAAACACAGAGAGACTTTTTTACAGAGGCATGTAGTGATGGGATGAGGGGTAATGGCTTCAAAGGTAAAGAGGGGAGATTTAGATTAGAGATTAGGAAAAATTTTCACCCTGAGGGTGGTGAGAGCCTGGCCCAGGTTGCCCAGAGAAGCTGTGGCTGCCCCATCCCTGGAGGGGTTCAAGGCCAGGTTGGAGGGGGCTTGGAGCAACCTGGGCTGGTGGGAGGTGTCCCTGCCCAGGGCAGGGGGTGGCACTGGATGGGCTTTAAGGTCCCTTCCAACCGAATTCTGTGATTCTAGGGGCACCACCCCACAGGAGGGGTGCAAAAGGCAGGGACAGCAGGTAGAGGAGAGGAAAGGGGTGATTTATTAACCCTGCAGAGCCTTTTGCCTCCACCTGCCCCTCCCAGTACCCACCAGTCCCCATGCTGGGCTAGGATGGCAGGAGCAGGGCACAGCCATGCGCAGCCTCAGGCGTGCTGGAGGCTGACGGGCACCATTGTCACCTCCCATCCCCAAAACTCCCTCGGGTGCTGACAGCCAGAAGCCCAGGGGAGCATCCCAGCACCCTGCTCCCTGAGACAGCCCCAGTTCCAGCCAGCTCCGGGGATCACTGTGTCCACTGCTGGCTCCAGCATTCTTGCCTTCTTGCAAATAATGCAAGATGTGAAGTGCATCCAAAGTGGAGGAACTGGGCCCAAAAGTGTTTGCCACTTGACAATCCAGGGAACGGGCCACAGGCTCCCTGGCACGCACATACTCAGGGATGTCTCCTCCCTTCTTTCCATGGATGTGTTTGGGCAGACCCACAGCAGGGCTCTGTGCAGGGACCCTCCTCTGCCCAGCACCGGCAGCAGGCAGGTCCCTGCCTCCAGGCAGTCCCAGGAAGCTGGTCAATGCCCCTGCCTGGTGCTTGGGCAGAGACTGCCACATTTCACATCACCCAGACCTGACCTGGCCCCTGGGACCCCAACCTTCATCCCATCAGCTTTGACTCTGCTCCAGCCTAAGGATGTTTCTCCCACCTGCATCTTTTTTACCCCACACTGTCTCCAGTCAGGTACATCCTGCACCCAGACCTGGCAGCCCTAGCCAAAAACCTGGGCCCCTGTGAGCCAAAATGGGCCCAGAGTCATGGGGTGGAGAATCCAGCCCTCCAAGCACCTACTGTCCTGGGACAGGCGGGGTGTGGGGCTGAGGCAGGTCAGCCCCTTGGTGAAGAGCCCTTTGGCAGCAGCTGTGTCCTGCCAGCTCCATGGCACAGCCATCGTCAGGGCGAGCGATGCCAAGAGAACCAAGCACAGCCCCCAGAGCCCCTCGGGGTCTCGCTGCTTACAGGGGGTTGCTGACAGGGACCTGCCTGTGGGCTGGAGGTGGGGTCACCAGCCAGGACTTGGAGCTGCCCCAGAGCATCCCCAGGGCATTCATCACCTGTGAACCTTACATGGGAGCATGGACCACAGCTCCACCACCACAGCCAAGCAGGACAACCCATCACACCAGCAGCACACCTCGTACATGGTGCTGGGGAGGTCTCAGTGCAGATGTCCCATGTGCTGGGCAGGAAGGCAAAGCATTACAGTCCAGCAGTCACCCTCTCTCCTGTCTCATGCCATACCCATAGACTGCTCTGCCAAGCACTGGGACACCTGGACTGGTCCTGCTGTGCAGCTCCACGCCAGATATGAGGGGTCCTGTCCAGGAAAACCATGGAGATATGACCCTATCAGAAGCTCATCTCATCTCACCACATTCCTGAAGCCCAACACCATGACCAGAGCCCAAGCTGGGCTGTGTGTGTGGTTGCCAGTTTTGCTGTATCACAGACTCTCAGACAAGCAGGGCTGGAAGTAAGCTGGGCTGTGTGTGCGGTTGCCAGTTTTGCTCTATCACAGAATCTCAGGCAAGCAGGGCTGGAAGGCACCTCTGGAGATCACCCAGTCCAACCCCCTGCCAGAGCAGGGTCACCCACAGCAGGTCACACAGGATCGTGTCCAGGTGGGGTTTGAATGGCCCCAGAGAAGGAGACTCCACCACCTCCCTGGGCAGCCTCTTCCAGGGCTCTGCCACCCTCACAGGAAAGAAGTTTTTCTTCACGTTCAGATGGAATTTCCCATGTCCCAGCTTGTGCCCGTTGCCCCTTGTCCTGTCCCCGGGCACCACTGAGAACAGTCTGGCCCCATCCTCTTCCCACCCACCCTTTAGCTATTGCTCAGCATCAATGAGATCCCCTCTCAGTCTGCTCTTCTCCAGCTGAACAGCCCCAGGTCCCTCAGCCTTTCGCAGTGCCAGCCCCTGGCAGGGACAGGAGGAAACAATCCCATGTCACCTGCACAGCAGTGACAGCTGCAGCGTCCAGGAGAGACGGGCACAGCTGCAGCACCCCTATTTCTGCTGTGCCTGGCATAACCCCAGCATCAGAGGCAAACACAGAGAGACTTTTTTACAGAGGCATGTAGTGATGGGATGAGGGGTAATGGCTTCAAAGGTAAAGAGGGGAGATTTAGATTAGAGATTAGGAAAAATTTTCACCCTGAGGGTGGTGAGAGCCTGGCCCAGGTTGCCCAGAGAAGCTGTGGCTGCCCCATCCCTGGAGGGGTTCAAGGCCAGGTTGGAGGGGGCTTGGAGCAACCTGGGCTGGTGGGAGGTGTCCCTGCCCAGGGCAGGGGGTGGCACTGGATGGGCTTTAAGGTCCCTTCCAACCGAATTCTGTGATTCTAGGGGCACCACCCCACAGGAGGGGTGCAAAAGGCAGGGACAGCAGGTAGAGGAGAGGAAAGGGGTGATTTATTAACCCTGCAGAGCCTTTTGCCTCCATCTGCCCCTCCCAGTACCCACCAGTCCCCATGCTGGGCTAGGATGGCAGGAGCAGGGCACAGCCATGCGCAGCCTCAGGCGTGCTGGAGGCTGACGGGCACCATTGTCACCTCCCATCCCCAAAACTCCCTCGGGTGCTGACAGCCAGAAGCCCAGGGGAGCATCCCAGCACCCTGCTCCCTGAGACAGCCCCAGTTCCAGCCAGCTCCGGGGATCACTGTGTCCACTGCTGGCTCCAGCATTCTTGCCTTCTTGCAAATAATGCAAGATGTGAAGTGCATCCAAAGTGGAGGAACTGGGCCCAAAAGTGTTTGCCACTTGACAATCCAGGGAACGGGCCACAGGCTCCCTGGCACGCACATACTCAGGGATGTCTCCTCCCTTCTTTCCATGGATGTGTTTGGGCAGACCCACAGCAGGGCTCTGTGCAGGGACCCTCCTCTGCCCAGCACCGGCAGCAGGCAGGTCCCTGCCTCCAGGCAGTCCCAGGAAGCTGGTCAATGCCCCTGCCTGGTGCTTGGGCAGAGACTGCCACATTTCACATCACCCAGACCTGACCTGGCCCCTGGGACCCCAACCTTCATCCCATCAGCTTTGACTCTGCTCCAGCCTAAGGATGTTTCTCCCACCTGCATCTTTTTTACCCCACACTGTCTCCAGTCAGGTACATCCTGCACCCAGACCTGGCAGCCCTAGCCAAAAACCTGGGCCCCTGTGAGCCAAAATGGGCCCAGAGTCATGGGGTGGAGAATCCAGCCCTCCAAGCACCTACTGTCCTGGGACAGGCGGGGTGTGGGGCTGAGGCAGGTCAGCCCCTTGGTGAAGAGCCCTTTGGCAGCAGCTGTGTCCTGCCAGCTCCATGGCACAGCCATCGTCAGGGCGAGCGATGCCAAGAGAACCAAGCACAGCCCCCAGAGCCCCTCGGGGTCTCACTGCTTACAGGGGGTTGCTGACAGGGACCTGCCTGTGGGCTGGAGGTGGGGTCACCAGCCAGGACTTGGAGCTGCCCCAGAGCATCCCCAGGGCATTCATCACCTGTGAACCTTACATGGGAGCATGGACCACAGCTCCACCACCACAGCCAAGCAGGACAACCCATCACACCAGCAGCACACCTCGTACATGGTGCTGGGGAGGTCTCAGTGCAGATGTCCCATGTGCTGGGCAGGAAGGCAAAGCATTACAGTCCAGCAGTCACCCTCTCTCCTGTCTCATGCCATACCCATAGACTGCTCTGCCAAGCACTGGGACACCTGGACTGGTCCTGCTGTGCAGCTCCACGCCAGATATGAGGGGTCCTGTCCAGGAAAACCATGGAGATATGACCCTATCAGAAGCTCATCTCATCTCACCACATTCCTGAAGCCCAACACCATGACCAGAGCCCAAGCTGGGCTGTGTGTGTGGTTGCCAGTTTTGCTGTATCACAGACTCTCAGACAAGCAGGGCTGGAAGGGACCTCTGGAGATCACCCAGTCCAACCCCCTGCCAGAGCAGGGTCACCCACAGCAGGTCGCACAAGATCGTGTCCAGGTGGGGTTTGAATGGCCCCAGAGAAGGAGACTCCACCACCTCTCTGGGCAGCCTCTTCCAGGGCTCTGCCACCCTCACAGGAAAGAAGTTTTTCCTCATGTTCAGATGGAATTTCCCATGTCCCAGCTTGTGCCCATTGCCCCTTGTCCTGTCCCCGGGCACCACTGAGAACAGTCTGGTCCCATCCTCTTCCCACCCACCCTTTAGCTATTGCTCAGCATCAATGAGATCCCCTCTCAGTCTGCTCTTCTCCAGCTGAACAGCCCCAGGTCCCTCAGCCTTTCCTCAGCAGAGAGATGCTCCAGCTCCTCATCATCTTCGTAGCCTCCTCTGTATCTCCATGTATTTACTGCAAAGGATAAAACCATTCCAGAGTGACAGAGCAACTGAGGCTAGAAGGAACCTCTGGAGATGGTCTGCTCCAAACCCCACTCAGAGCATCCATACGTGTGTGTGTCACCAAGTGCACGCTTGTTCACGTGTGTCTACCCATGGTGTGTGTGTGTGTGCGTGCCTCTCCCCCTGCAGCTCCCTGCCTGGGATTACAGCTCTCAGCACGACACAGACAGGCAGAGGAGTTCTGTAATTTGAAAGAGCTGCTTCTGCATACATCAGAGCTGCCTTTGAAAGCACATGAAAGGCAGGCAACTCGCGAGCAACCAAAGCCTAGCTCAGGGAGACAAACGTCCTTCTGCGCACCCCCAGACTTCTCCTGCGACGTGTGTGATCTTCCCCGCTCTCCTGGGCGCGGGGGTTGGAAGGGCTGCTGTTGGGGGGGGGCTGCGAGCATTTGAGAGGATTAACGCGCCTGGGAAGGGGCTGCCTTGTGTCAGGGAGCTGCTGGGGACACGTGTGTCCCTCCTGCACCACAGGGACAGCAGCTGTGGGCCACACCAGCCTCCAGGGCCTCGTGTGGGGACATGGGGAGGAGCAGGGTCTCAGCCCCCTGGCACTGCCCCTCTGCAGGGACCAGCAGTGACCCCAGTTCCCCCACGGGGGGTGAGGGCAAGGCTGTCCCATCCCTCCATCAGCCATGGGCCACCCCCTGGCAGAGCAATCAATCAAGCCCTGAGACCTATGGAGGGTTGTGCCAAGTCTCACCCCTGGGGGTCTGATGCACCCACAGAATCACAGAATCCCCATGGTGGCCTCCAGGGCCTCGTGCAGGGACATGGGGAGGAGCAAGGTCTCAGCCCCCCCAGCACTGCCCCTCTGCAGGGACCAGCAGGGACCCCAGTTCCCCCACGGGCGGTGAGGGCAAGGCTGTCCCATCCCTCCATCAGCCATGGGCCACCCCCTGGCAGAGCAATCAAGCAGCCTCCAGGGCCTCGTGTGGGGACATGGGGAGGAGCAGGGTCTCAGCCCCCTGGCACTGCCCCTCTGCAGGGACCAGCAGTGACCCCAGTTCCCCCACGGGGGGTGAGGGCAAGGCTGTCCCATCCCTCCATCAGCCATGGGCCACCCCCTGGCAGAGCAATCAATCAAGCCCTGAGACCTATGGAGGGTTGTGCCAAGTCTCACCCCTGGGGGTCTGATGCACCCACAGAATCACAGAATCCCCATGGTTGGAAGGGACCTCTGAGATCATCGAGCCCAACCACAAAAAAAAAAAACCAAAAAACCCACACCCCACCCACCCACAGACAGACACAAACCAACAATCTCGGGCACTGAGCATGCCCTGAAGTGCCATGTCCACACGTTTCTTAAATCCCTCCAGGGATGGTGACTCCACCACCTCCCTGGGCAGGCTGTTCCAGGGCCTGACCACCCTCTCAGGAAAGTCATTCTTCCCAATATCTAATCTAAACCTCCCCTGCCCCAACTTCACACCATTTCCTCTGCTCCTGTCGTTATTCCCTTGGGAGAAGAGGCCAACCCCCACCTCTCTCCACCCTCCTTTCAGGGAGCTGTAGAGGGCAATGAGGTCTCCCCTCAGCCTCCTCTTCTCCAAACTAAACATGCCCAGTTCCCTCAGCCTCTCCTCGTGTGACTTGTTCTCCAGACCCCTCACCCAGGCACCCACCAGACCCTACCTCTCTGCTTTGGCTGCACTGACCCCAAGCCAGAAGAACTGTGGCACAGCGCAACCTTCTTCTTCTGCTCCCCAGCATGGTGCCCGTGCACAGCTCTCCCTCCTGAACCCACAGCAGAGCAGGTCATGCCCACAGTGTCTGCACAAGACCATGCACACCCCAGCCTCTCCTACCCTTCAGCATCCCCCAGCCCCTGCAGCCTCTCAACACCCTCCAGCTCCTGCTCTGACCTTTGCCAACCTCCTCTGCCACCCCCCAGCTCCAGAAATCACATCCTGCACCAGAGGGAAGCTCCTGACAACAGTTTAACCACAACCAAAGCCTTTCTGCAGGATGTTTGGGGTTTGGGAAATCGCTGCTCAACTTTTGTCCTGGTGTAACTTGGTGGTCCCGACTCGTCTCAAAAAGCCTCTTGTTCTTTCATCACTTCTCCCCTCGCACTGGAGGATAATATTTTCACTCACACACTGAAATTAGATCCTGATGTTTCTGCCAGCAGGGCTTTTCAATAACGTGCTTATGTTCCTGGATGTAATTGCCTGGCAGACTTTCGGCCCCTGTGCATTCGGGGGTGAGGGGGTGTGTGAAAAGAGAGCCATTCATCTCCAGCAGCAGACCTGAGCCCGTTTTGGCAGCACTGCCGGACCCCAGGAGAGTGAAGGGCAGAGGAGATCAGAGGGTGAGCACGGAGATGGAACGACACCCCATCCAACACCACAACAGTGGGTGATCTCTGGAGGAGCCAGGACCCCCAGGCTCGGTAGCTCCCCAGTGCACATCATCAGGTTGGTGCAGAGCCCAGACCCTTCCCCAGAGGTTGGGGGTGGATCTGAGCTGTGTCCCAGCCTGGAGGGCTCTGGCAGTGGAGGAGAGTGCCAGCAAGTGGGGACAACAGCATCTCTGCCTTGGTGGCACCCTGCTAGATGGAGCAGCAGAGGAAGACCCCTGAAGTGCTGCAGTGCCAAGATGGGATTTGGTTTTTGGGGCTCCCCAGACTCACAGCTCTCCTGCTCCCCAGCAGTGGCCAGGCAGGCACCTGGAAGTCCTGATGGTCCCAGCTGCTGAGCATCCTTCCAGGTTGCTGCAGTGTTGGGCCAAGGTGCCCTGGGGAGTGGGCCAGCCCGGGGATGCCGACAGCCTGCCAAGCGGGCAGCAAGGAGCAGACAATTCCTGCCAGCCTGGTGGTCCGTCTGGCAAGCCGAGGAGCAGCTTGGCAATCCCCTCTCTGCAGCAACCCGTGTGGCAAGCTGCTGAGGACTCAGTAAGCCTGGAAGCCATGGGTGCCCATCTGCCGGCCTGGCAGCTCTGGGCACGGAGGAGCCCCAGCTCCCAGCACCATCGGGGTGGAGGTGGGAGGCAGAGCATCCCCCAGGTCACTGCCAGGAATTTCAACATGCTTGGCAGGGGCTGGAGAGCCCCAAAGACTGTCTGAGCCACTCTCCTGTTTCAGGAAATCAACCTAGGGAGGAAGTTCCTTTGCCCATGAGGAAATCACAGTTCTCCAGGCTGCAATTGCAAAGTTACCCTTGAACCACACGTCAAATAAGGCCGTTGAAGCTCTGCACCACACCAGCTGGTGCATCTCAGAGGCTCATAACCATACATCATCTCCCAAGAGCTGTATCCCCAGGCACCCTGCTTTCCAGCAGCACATCTGGAGATGGCTAGACCAGCACCACCTTCCCACACTTTCCCTGGATATGGGTCACCCGTTGCTGCCTGCCTGGCCCCGGAGCTCAAGACCACCACCCCACACAATTTCCCATTCAATTTTGCTGACCCATCCGTGTTCCAAGAGCTGGAGCCCCTCTGCTGTGAGGACAGGCTGAGAGAGTTAGGGGGGGTTCAGCCTGGAGAAGAGAAGGTTCCGGGGAGACCTTGGAGCCCTTTCCAGTCCCTCAAGGGGCTCCAGGAAAGCTGGGGAGGGACTCTGGATCAGGGAGGAGAGCCACAGGAGGAGGGGGAAGGTTTTGACACTGAAAGAGGGGAGATGGAGCTGAGATGTGGGGAAGAACTTCTTTGCTGTGAGGGGGGTGAGAGCCTGGCCCAGGTTGGCCAGAGAAGCTGTGGCTGCCCCATCCCTGGAGGGGTTCAAGGGCAGGTTGGAGGGGGCTTGGAGCAACCTGGTGTGGTGGGAGGTGTCCCTGCCCAGGGCAGGGGGTGGCACTGGATGATCTTTAAGGTCCCTTCCCACCCACACCATTCTATCCCTCTATGAATCTATGATCCAAACTGTGAGATCAGTATCAGGGCTCGGTGCTGGAGCCACCAGACACATCGAGCTCCCATCAGCGCAGTCTCGGTGGGGACTGTGTCACCACTGAACTCCAGCATCTCCCTGTGGGCTTTTCCAGCTGTAGAGCTGCTTTTTTTGAAGGCAAAAGAAGTTGTTTATAAACAATGGGAAATAATATCTGTCTCCTCACATCCTCAGAAGTATCATGGTAATTTTCCTTTGGCTTTTCCAAAACAGCTCATCCTCTGGCACAGACGGCATGTGGGAATCTCAGCTGGATGTTTCAGACAATTACGAACATCTGAAAAAATGGATGTCAGTGGTCTCTGGCATTAACTGCAGCAGTTTCTTCAACTACCGATGGTTTACTAATAAGTGTCAGGAAGGTAACAGTTACAGCCCGGATCCTACAGACTCCCCACACACTATTAAGTGAAGTGGGAGTGTGTCCTTTGGAAGCGGGGACGCTGGCTGCCTCAGGGCTGGCAGGGTGCAGCGTCACCCCTGCAGGTGGGGACACAGCCTGGACCCAGCAGGTGGGACACTGCTGGTGCCATCGCAATCTTCTCCCAGCACGAGGCTCTCACAGACACCCCCCGCCTGGCCATCAGGTCCTTCCCAACCTGCGTTCAAACCAGCCCTGGTTCTGCTGCTCTTCTTCAGAAGAGGCTTTTGGTGACTTCAGAGGAGGTTTGTAGAACCGAAGCTGCTAACTTCTGGCTTGAGCCCTCCCATCACCATAAGACCCAGCTGTTCTGGACAGTTCACGTCCCCAGCCTCATCACAAAACCTCCATCCAGGGAGCAGAGCATCCCAGAGCACAGGACAGGAGACCTGTTGGGCCCCACTCATCTGAACCTACAGCATCTGCCAGAGGTGTCAGCCTCTTTCCAGCCCTGTCCCCTCCACTCCAGAGATGATGCCACTCAGCCTGGGCACAGCAGTAGGACCAGGAGGTGAAGCCTCCTCAGACCTTGGGGCCCGATGACCAAATCCAACCTGCCAGGGAGGCATGGAAAGGGTCACGCTGTGCAGTGCACAGTTAAGGACAACGTTGGTATGGCGGTTAGTCCTTCCTTTGCTTGGTTTTGAAAGAACACACATTGCAAGCTTTTTTGTTTTTTTTAAATCAGCTCTTGGAAACTGTGTCTCTTTCTACCTCCAACAGCCTGAATTCCTGCTCGCGTTTCTTGTGGTTTCAGCTGGCTGTAAAAATGCCTGTACTGGGGAGAAGAAAGGCTGTTCACTCCTCTTGCATGAACCACACTTTCCAACAGTTGCTAATAACTCATGCCACAATCAAGTGTGTGTAATTTGGAGATATTTCACTTTGTGGGGTCTCCCATGGCCAGCCGGACTGCAGGAGCCCACCTCTCCCCTTGGAAAGGGTCTGGCAGGATTTATTGCCTCCTATAAAGGGGCAGTAGGTGGATGCTCTCCATTATTACGCGCTGTATTTCTCTTCTGCAGCGACCTGCAGCCTTTACCCCCTCCAGCAGGTTGCTGCTGCCATCCCTTGCTAGAGTCTAACAGGGCAGAGGAGCCCAGCTTGGGCTGGGGGAGCTCCAGCCTCAGACCCTCAGGCACAGGGACCTGCTCGGCGGAGCCGCAGCCCCGTGTGTGCCAGGGGACTGTGTGGCCACAGGACCAAATCCTCCCCGGGGCATCTGTGTCCTCCTCCTGCCCCTTGGAGGGCAGACACACAGCAAACAGGACCAGGCTGCAGGAATGGGGAGAGCCCAGCCCTGGAGCCATCCTCTGGCTTCCCGGTGGGGAATTATAAATATGAACCATCCATATTAAAAATGATACCATCCATGCCACATCTTTGGCTATTACAGGGATAAACAGTCAACTTTCAGCCTTTCTTGAGTCAAAAAGTAGCAACTGAAGGCTTTGCCATAGGATTTTGCACACAGGAGCATTGGGGGTGTCCATTCTGCATGTTCCCAACTGGCCTTTGTGCAATAAAATGTGTAAATGAAGAATAAAATGACAGAACTGTGTAGGGTCTGGAGTGGATCTGAAGAGTCTGGTCACTTGGTGCTACTGATGAGAAGTGTAGCAGGAGCTCCCCAAATCCTCGTGATGCCTCAGTTTCCCCTCTTGGGTATTCAAATTTGTCCGGCACTAAAGACTCAAACAAACTGCTTTATTTCCAAAAAATAGGAAATAAAGTACCTTTCCAAATGTTCCAAATTTCCCATCCCAGAACATTTCCAAACCACCTCCTTTCCTTTTTCCTTCAGTCTGCCTTTAACATGGCCAGGTCCTGGGCTCTTCAAAAATCAGCCCCAGCTTAATCCACCTCTCATGGCCAGCCTGGATCTCTTTCCAGGCTGTTGCACCTGATGATGGGTGCACTCGAGGGTCTTTGGAAGCAAGGAGAGGAGGTAGCTGGGAGCCGTTCAGGTCAGGAACCAGGTCCTTGAGGTATGAAACCTGCCAAAGGCAGCACCACACCTCCCCATCGGGGTCCCCAGCCCATGGAGAGCCCTCTCCTTGCTGGCAGTGGGGACAGCACAAGGGGCTATCGCTGCAGGGGTCGGTTTGGCTAGCATGGCAGGAGCACAGGCAACAAGGAGATGAAGTGGCTAAAAGGAAGATGAAGGAAAATGCAGGTTTCAGGAAAGTCAACAGGCGTGTGAAAAGGCTAAAGTGCACCTTGAAAAATATAGGAAAACAGCAGTTTTCTTTTTCTTTTCCCTGAGATTGAGAGAAATTGTCTTCTTTCCTGTCAGGTGAGGGACCTTGTCACCCTGGGCAGGTGACACAGCAGGGGCTCTGCCCTGGCACACGCCGGGCCAAAGCAGCCCCAGGTTTCAGAAGGGCTGGAAGAATCTGCGCTGACATCCCGGCTGTCACGAGCTCACTCAGCGCCGGTCGGCTCTAATTAACACCAGGGAGCTGGAGCCTCATGCTCACACTCTCCAGCAGTGATTCAGAGCCTTTCCATTACCTAACGAACGTAGCTGGGCCCAAAAGCAAAGGAGCAGCCTGAGCCCCGGCGAGGCACCAAGAGACACAGGGGCTGGGGACCCCACGGCAGTGCCACCTGCACCTCCGTCCTGGCCGAGCACCCCTGCCACCAGCTCCTCACGCAGCGGGGACTTGGGCACTGGAACTTCTAAAGGCAGGAAAGAAATGAATCTGCTGTGGTTAAGTTTTACAGCTGCTACCCACGCTGAGTCAGTATTGGACCGGGTTTTAGCACACTGGTTAGTCCCAGTTGGGCGTGTTGGAGCATCCTCTGGGATGGAGGAGCTGGAGGTGGGGATGGCAGTGATGGTCACAAGAGCTTTTCTGCTTTTACCAGAGCTTCAAAGTTGTCGTTCTCTCTGCTTGGGCTGAAAAAACGCCCTCAACTCCAACAGTGCTTCATTCAGTCCATCTCCAAGAAGTCCTCTCCAGTTTTCCAGAAGGAACATCTCTCCACTGCCCTGGGCACCATGGAAGCCCAAGAAGGAGCTGTCTTGACCCCTACCTTATAACCTGGTGCAGAGGAGCAGAGGATGATAAACTTCCCCTGACCCCAATGCAGCAGCATGAACAGAGCTTTCTGGTTTCCCAAGGGAGGCTCGTGGATGACCAGGGCACCCTAAAGCCTCTCCTGGCTTCTGGGTGTCCACACGCCACCCCAGCTAGTCCCACCACTGCCCAGGCACCACAAGAGCCAGTCTGTGAGGGCTCAGCTGGGCAGTGTCACCCATCACATGGCCATGTCCCTGGGTGCCACCATGAGGAGACCCACCGGGAGACCCCAAAGTGATGCTCTCCCCGCCGTGCAGCCCAACACAGGTCACTCACATGCTGGGATGGGGCACATGGAGAGGTGTGTGTGCACAGGCTTTGCTGTCTCAGACACAGGGGAGACCAGGGATGGGGGTGAACTAATGCTGGAAGTGGATTTGATTTAACTCCTTGTCCTCTGAGGTAGAAAGCAAGACCCTGCTCCTCCCGCAGCAGCTTTCCCTCCACACTTCCTAGACCTGGACTTGCTAAAAGCCGTTCAAACTGCCAGGATTTGAGGCAGGTTTGCAAAGATTTTACCACCCTCAGGTCAAAGCCAGACCCCTGCAGCATCCTTGCCTTTCCCCACCTCCTCATTCTGTGTCACAGAGACAGCACGGCGCTGAGGCCAGCGCTGCACAGCTCCGCTGGGTCCGGGTGGGGATGCAACACCTTGGAGCATCAAGCCTTGGGCCATCTCATAAGACCCTGGAGAGTCAGACACAAGCTGGGTCCCAGCCGACCATAAGGACAGGCAGGAGCAGTGTTTGCTTTCCTGCTGAATCCCAGTCTTTCTCGCATCCCCTCCGGTATTTACAGTCTGTTTTTCACAGCTTCACCTACTCATTTCCTTCTCCAGGACTAAGAGGAGAGTCAAGTCCGGGCCTTTGAAGATTGCTTTAGCTGGAAGGGAAAATAGCAATTCTTTTTAAAACCTTGATATTACTAATGCCATCAGTTTCAAAAAATAAGATTTTTCCTACCCTACGTCTCATATGGTGTTTTCCTTTTCTAAGCATTTTCTCCCCCCTTTTCTCTGGCCTATGCCTTGCCAATGAAACTCTCTACACTGCAAGGGATGAAAGCAAGACCCCAAAACTGTCTCTCCTTCAATTCCAATTTCGTCAAAATGGAAATGTAAAAGATAAGCTTCTCCAAGCTTTTTTTTTTTTTTTTTTTTTTTTTTTTTATAAAAATAATCTTTACAAGGATCCTTTAATAAAAGCATCCAATGTCCTTTTTTAAAAAAAAAAACAACTCCCTCGGGCTTCTAATTCCCGCTGGCAAAGGTAGTTACCCAAAGATTCAAAAGCCAGACTCAGGCTTCTCCTGCAGTAGGAAGAAGAGGGAGAAGGAGATGAGCTAAGCATGGAAAAGGAGGCAGAAAATGACACCTGGAGGATCAGGCTTGCAGGTCTGCTACAGATGGAGAAGTGCAAGGGCTGGGACAGCCATCAATGCTGCTAAACGGAGCTGACTTGGCTCCCTAAAAATAACTTGTCATCCTTGACTGCCCTGACAGCAGCCAGTCGGCTTCCCATGGGCAGCGTAGGTTAAAAGCAGCGTGTCCTTTCCCCCACCCCGCAGAGGTACACACTCCCCATCCAGCTGCCTTCTTTCTCTGCCTCCTCCCAGTAACAGTGAGCAACAACGTGGAGCAATCGTGCACAACTACAATGCGATGGTGGAGCTGAAACCTTGAGGAACCACATCGGGGTGGGGGGACAGCCACAGCTCCTTGCAAAATGTTCCAAGTGATTTAACAGCTGCAATTTCCCACTGAAGATAAGCAACTATGGTTGGACTGTGGTATGGAACCACTGTTCTTTTACATTAAGGATTGGCAATTTCTTGGGGTTTTCTGTCTGTTTTTTTTTTTTTTTTTTTACTTATTTAACAAAAGGCACTGTTGCAAGGGAAATATAACCCTGAGCAGCTGTGCTTCCAGGCTGCTCAGCACCACCGGTGTGTCTCCTACCTCTGCAAGCAGATGGAGAACCATGGTGCCTGTGAGGCTTTCATCTTCTATCTGTTTTTCTCTCTCTTTCTCATGAGTATCATGTATTTCTTTCATCTTTCAGACTCATGAGTCCCACTGGAGTTATCCCATGCATTGCTGTGTTTTGGATCTCCCTCTTTAGACATTTTTCCTGTCTCCCATCAGTATCCTGGTATGAACTTACACATCCACAGATCACTTTTTCTAGGATTTTTTTTTATGGGCTTGTTGCTTCTCCCTTGGTTTCCCCACAGGTTTTTTCCTCTTCAGTGCTCCGGCACACTCTTGTATGTCTCCTTGTGCTTAAATTGCCACGGCCACTTCCAGACACAGTCTCTCGTTTGATCTCCTCTGGGGCCCTCCTGGTGCCCATGTCATGCTGCCTTTGCTGTGTGAACCCGTCATTCTTGTGGATCATCAGTGGGAAATCACCACTGGCCATGCTTGATGATGCCACGCGCAGCCACAAGCTGAGCTCAGCACTATTTTGCCTCTAAGGGGGAGGGAGAGCTCTTTAAAAAGAGCAATTTTGTCATGTTGAACCTTTGCATGATCACTACTACAGTGTCTTCTCCATCACAGGATTTGGGTCAAGAAGGGATTGACTCTACCCTGACCTGCCAAAGGCCAGTGGGGTTCTTGCTTCCTTCGCTCCTCATTTCAAACTCATCTGCCTTATTTTACCTAATTATTGAAAGCAGGATGAGGAACTCAGGGCACTGGCAATACCCATCCTCTTGTCTACCCTGGCCACCACAGGTTCTGGGGCTCCGTGTTCAGCCTCCTGCAGATCTCCTGCCTGTTGCACGGCTGGTGACACTGTAATAAACAGTGAAACTAATTGCAGATGTTTGTGAGCCACATTTTGTTCTCTGCAAGATGTTAATAAAGAAAAATCTGCAGCACCATGCCAGGAAAATCTTTTCATATCTTATTTCCAGAATACTCTAAATCAGTTTCTGTCTGCAAGTCAATCAATGTTCTGGAAGAGGTAAATTAGTATCCCCAGGTCCCTCCATTCTCAGCCTTTCTCAGTGGCTCAGAGTGGATCAAGACAAGACCCCAAATACATGGAGATCCCCTAAATAACCCAGGGGAGACTTCAGACGTCCCTTGAAACACTCTTTGTATCATATAACAAATTGTTAACTCCTCCTGAAACTGGTAGTGGGGTGCAGCGGGACACTTCATAAATCCTCCTGCCATTAAGTGTATCACATTTGGGCTCAATAGATTTGAAAATCTGAATCAGATCAGATGTTACTCCATTGCGCGTGTGGCCATTGGATTTTATGCTCACAGAAGCAGTAGGATGCTGCAATTAAAGACTGTAACAAGGGACCTGGTCTTAAAGACAGCTGGGGTCCCGTGACAAAGAGGAGCCTTCTGCCCCCATTTTGCTGAGGGACACTTGCCAGCACCAGGGAACTGCTGCCCGGAAGTGTTTCAGGAACAACCAGCTTGGGAAGGAGTGTTGGGAGAGGAAGGAGTCTAATACTAATCTTATGGACCATTTCCCCCACTGGCATCCCCATTTCCCCCAGTCTGCAGCTGAAGCAGCACAACCAGAGCTGGGAGAACAACCCAAAGCCATCACGGCAGGACGCTGCATTGTCTTGGAGGGGGGACACGTCTTCTCCTGGGACCTTGCAGAGCTTCATGGGAGCAGGACCCAGCTCCTCCGCCGTGGCTGCAGCCAGGGAGATGCTGGGAACAGCCCACGCGAGACCTGTGGGCTGCAGCGTTACAGCCCCCGGGCAGAGCAAGCAGCACATCAACCTGCTGGAGAAGCATCACCACCCATGCGTGACCGCCGGCTGGCGAGAGGGAAGCCGCTCATCCCCACGTCACGTTTTCCAGCTGCCGGTGGAATTCCCAGGTACGGCTGCATCTGACACCGCATCCAACAGCGCCTGCCAGCCCCGGGTGAGACGGGCTCGCTGGAGCTGAAATACTCAGGCACACAGTGCTGGAGCATCCTGCTGCGAGCCAGGATGAGGAAATAAACCCCCAAAATCTGTCCACAAATTCCCAAAGTGCCCCAAACGATGCTGATTAGGTGCTCTGTGAAGTCAGGCCTGGAGAAAGGAGGAAGCTGGGGGGCAGAAACAGCATTTTCTTCCACTCCAAGTAGCCCAAAGAGGCTCAGGTTTGAGGCCAGTTGAGCCTGGCAGGTCACCCAGCACTGGTCCTGGCGCCACACTGCCTGTGCTGCCTGCACTGCCTGTGCTGCCTGCACTGCCTGCGCTGCCTGCACTGCCTGTACTGCCTGCACTGCCTGTGCTGCCTGCGCTGCCTGTACTGCCTGCACTGCCTGTACTGCCTGCACTGCCTGCACTGCCTGCACTGCCTGTGCTGCTTGTGCTGCCTGTGCTGCCTGCACTGCCTGCGCTGCCTGCGCTGCCTGCGCTGCCTGCACTGCCTGTGCTGCCTGTGCTGCTTGTGCTGCCTGCGCTGCCTGCACTGCCTGCACTGCCAGCACTGCCTGCACTGCCTGTGCTGCCTGTGCTGCTTGTGCTGCCTGCGCTGCCTGCACTGCCTGTACTGCCTGCACTGTCTGCGCTGCCTGCACTGCCTGTACTGCCTGGGCTGCCCACGTTGCCCTGCTACCTGTGCTGCCTGTGCTGCCTGTACTGCCTGCACTGCCTGTGCTGCCTGCGCTGCCTGCACTGCCTGTGCTGCCTGCCCTGCCTGCACTGCCTGCACTGCCTGTGCCACCCACACTGCCCATGCTGCCTGTGCTGCCTGCATTGCCTGCACTGCCTGCGCTGGCTGTACTGCCTGCACTGCCTGCGCTGCCTGTGCTGCCTGTGCTGCCTGCACTGCCTGTGCTGCCTGTACTGCCTGCGCTGCCTGTGCTGCCTGCACTGCCTGTACTGCCTGTGCTGCCCACGTTGCCCTGCTACCTGTGCTGCCTGTGCTGCCTGTGCTGCCTGCACTGCCTGCGCTGCCTGTGCTGCCTGCACTGCCTGTGCTGCCTGCGCTGCTTGTGCTGCCTGCACTGCCTGCGCTGCCTGTGCTGCCTGCGCTGCCCTGCTGCCTGCGCTGCCTGCGCTGCCTGCACTGCCTTTGCTGCCTACACTGCCTGCACTGCCCTTGCCAACCCAGCCACAGTAAAGGACTTCCAGAAAGTTAACAGCACACTGGAACATCCCTCTGCTCCTCCGGCAGCACCGGGTCAACTCCCCAAAGCCCACCCCGAGGCCTCTCCCAGAAACTGCACAGACCAGTTTAGGCACCAGCATTAAAACCAGCTGCTTAATTATGGTGGTGGCTCCAGGCTAAGAGCACCAGGCAGCGCAGGGTGCTGCAGGGCAGTGCATAGCGGGGCAGTGCATGGCGCTGCAGGGTGGTGAGGATGGCACAAGGTGCAGCACGGCGGGCAGCGTGGTGCAGGTGCTGCACGCCACAAGCTGGGTAGAGGGCTGCAGGCAGCGCAGGAGGCAGGCAGGGCAGGAGGCAGGCAGGGCAGGCAGGGCAGGGCGCTGCAGAGCACTGCGGGGGTCCATCACCACACAGGCGGTGCCATGGGTGGCACACAGGTCTGGTGATGCTCGGTGCTGCAGGCGCTGCGTGGGCAGCAGGCAGGGCAGGGCAGGGCGCAGGCAGCGCAGGGAGCAGCAGGCAGCACACAGGCCAGGCAGCGTGTGGCGCTGCAGGCAGGGAACAGGCTGCAGGCAGGGAACAGGCTACAGGCAGGGAATAGACTGCAGGCAGGGAATAGGCTGCAGGCAGGGAATAAGCTACAGGCAGGGAATAGATTGCAGGCAGGGAATAGGCTGCAGGCAGGGAATAGGCTACAGGCAGGGAATAGACTGCAGGCAGGGAATAGGCTGCAGGCAGCACAGCACTACGGAGACCACCCGGCACGAGGGGCAGGCAGCAGGCAGAGCAGGGCTGGGTGCTGCCTGCAGTGCATGAGGCAGGCAGAGCTGCAGGCAGGGCACGGTGGAGGTGGCACAGGGCAGGGAAGGCACGGGCAGGGAAGGCGCAAGCTGCAGGCAAGGAAGGTACAGGCAGAGCAAGTGCTGGCAGGGCTCAGTGCTGCAGGCAGGGAGCTACAAGCAGGAGGGTGCACGCAGAGAAGGTGCAGGCAGGGCTCAGTGCTGCAGACAGAGGGGTGCAGGCAGAGGGTGCAGGCAGGGAGGTGCAGGCAGGCCATGCAGGCAGGGGGATGCAGGCATCAGAGTGCAGGCAGAGACGTGCAGGCAGCAGGGTGCAAGCAGGGGGATGCAGGCAGGGGGTGCAGGCAGGGGGTGCAGGCAGGGAGGTGCAGGCAGGGAGGTGCAGGCAGGGTTCAGGGCAGGCAGGGAGGGGCAGGCAGAGCAGGCAGGGCTCAGTGCAGGCAGGGGGCACAGGGG
>NW_015090907.1:1062090-1077452 GCF_001431845.1 Calidris pugnax
GCAGGGGGGGCAGGCAGGGGGGTGCAGGCAGCAGGGTGCAGGCAGGGGGGTGCAGGCAGGGGGTGCAGGCAGCCCCAGGCGCAGGGGCGCCCCCTGCCGTCCGTGTCCGGCACCGCGGTGCGCTGCACGGAGGGGGGAGAGGGGCACGGGGGCTGCGGGCAGGGTCCCCCTCGTCGGTGTGATCCGGTGGAGCAGGAGGAGGCCACCTCTCTTCCCCCTGTGTCCCAGCACCCCACTCGGGCTGGCTACTGCTCCCCCACTGCCCTTGGCCCCCCGAGTCGTGGGGTTTCGTACAATCACAGCGTGGTTTGAATTGGAAGGGACTTCTAAATGTCCCCTAGTCTAACCTCCTGCCGTGAGCAGGGACGTCTTCAACCAGCCCCGTCCAACCTGACCTGGAAAGTTTCCAGGGATGGGGCATCCACCCCCTCTTTGGGCAACCTGAGCCAGGGTCTCACCACCCCCAGCGTAAAAAATTTCTTCGTAATCTGGTCTAAATCCTCCCTCTTTTAGTTTAAAGCCATTAGTCCTTGCCCTATCACAACAGGGCCTGATAAAAGGTTTGTCCCCATCTTTCTTATAACCCCTGTTTAGGGACTGGAAGGGGTTCCAACGTCTCCCCAGATCCTTCTCCAGGCTGAACCCCCCAACTCTCTCAGCCCCCCCTCCCAGCACAGGGGCTCCAGCCCTCCCAGCATCTCCGGGGCCTCCTCTGGCCCCGCTCCAACAGCTCCATGTCCTTCTGCTGTTGGTGGCCCCAGAGCTGGAGGCAGCACTGGGGGGGTGGCCCTGCTGGCCACGCTGGCCACGCTGCTGGGGATGCAGCCCGGGGTGTGGATATTTTGAGGATAATGCGAGGATATTTCGAGCCGTTGCAATGGCAGTGCTTGTACCCGAGACTCCCAGACTCCAATGCAGACCCTGGCAGTCCTGGAGCACAGGGGACTAAAACCCTGAAGCCAGGATGCAGCCGATAGGAAACAGCCTCCTCTTTGACCCCCCCACCCCAGCACAGCCTTTCACGGGAGGGCTGTGATTGTCCAGTGTGCAGTTTGTGCAGACGCAGGCCTGGCAGAAACCATGGAAAAGGAAAAAAAAAACCCACACATGCATCTCCTGAGCGTGCTGGCAGGGGCTGGAAGCAATGTCCCGAGGAGAGCTAAGACATTATGTAGGAAAAGTACTCTTGAAAGCAAAGACAGCTCCATTTCCATACTGAAGAGCCTGATTTCCAAGTTCATGTCCTAAAATATCCCTGTCAGATGTTTACCAGCATTGCACAGGAATTCCTCCCCCTTTCTTTAATGCAATCTCTGTATTCTCATATGTATAGACGGGCAATAAATAAGCAAGTGACATATCTGCAGGAAACCAAAGTGATGCCCTGGAAAATGCTCTTACCAGCCCGGCCCCAGGGTGCCCCCGCACCCCCAGCGCTGGAGCTGTGTCCCCGCAGAGCCCAGCCGCCCGGCAGTAATCCGAGTGAACAACTCACACAAATTAATTCCCCAAAATGATTTTTCCAACCAGCTTTGAGCAGAGCATGAGTTCAAGGATCTGCTGCAAGTGGTGATCAGAAAAAAAGGCAAGTGCAGGTTAGAAATGGTTGCCAGCTACAGACCCAATGAGCGGGCGAGCTTGGCGGGGAGCATCTCCCACAGCAGCTGCCGGAGCAAGGAGATGGCAGGGAGGGCTTCCCCAAAGCAGGGAATTCAGATGCTGCCAGCCCCATGGGAAGGACCGAGGATGCTTTCCCACCATCACCAGTTACAGGATTTACCCCCACTGGGCCATGGCAATGCAGCAGCTGAGCATGGGGTGAGCAAAAGTGGCTGAGATCTGTTCACCTGGGAGAGGCTCTTCTCCTGCAAACAGTAAATTGCTTTATTTAACTGGGGAAGAAGAGATGAATGGGCTGAACAGCTTTTTCTGTCCACAGAGGGACTGCAAAAATTAAAACCAGAAGTAATCATTAGAGACTACTTAGAATCACAGAATGGTTTGGGTTGGAAGGGACCTTAAATCCCATTCAGTTCCAACCCCCTGCCCTGGGCAGGGACACCTCCCACCAGACCAGGTTGCTCCAAGCCCCCTCCAGCCTGGCCTTGAACCCCTCCAGGGATGGGGCAGCCACAGCTTCTCGGGGCAACCTGGGCCAGGCTCTCACCACCCTCACACCAAACAAGTTCTTCCTGAGTTCTCACCTAAATCTCCCCTCTTCCAGTTTAAAACGTTTTCCCCTCCTCCTCCTATTGCTCCCCTCCCTGATCCAGAGTCCCTCCCCAGCTTTCCTGGAGCCCCTTGAGGGACTGGAAGGGGCTCTAAGATCTCCCCGGAGCCTTCTCTTCTCCAGGCTGAACCCCCCCAACTCTCTCAGCCCCCCCTCCCAGCAGAGGGGCTCCAGCTATTTATCACAACTTCTATCTTTGACAGGTCATAGTCTCACCCAAATACTCTCTATTGAGCCCAAAGGCTGTAGTGAGGCTAAATACTTCAATCCTGTAAGACCCAGCTGCCAGCAGAAAGAGACCAGCGGGGCTACTGGATCGGGTGGGATCCACTGTGACCCCCACGAGGGGGAACGTGGCAAACCACATGCTTCGAGTGAGAAGGAAACCCCTCAAGTCTCTGCCAGCCAGAGGAGCAGATTCCTCCCAGGGGTCACGCTTGATTGAAAGATGTCAGCTGGGGCCAGTGGGGACTCTCTGTTTTATGTGAAAGCAGAGTCCACCATGGTCCATCTCCAGGTGGCACCGGCCTGCAATAATTTGGAGAAAGGAAAACCCAGAAAGGCACTGCAAGTCTTTCTGCGGATAAAAAGAGAAGCTCAGAGCTTGATATTTAAAAATAATAAAAAATGTGACCCATAGCTCTGCCCACAGGGAGACGCCTGGCTTGCCAGTCCCTGCTGAGGCCACCCCAGGCACGGGGGGGGGGGGGGGCCCCCCCATCCCCATTTCCAGCCCCTCCATCCAGCCGCTCCCCTGCGAGAGGGGCACACCGCACCGAAGATCTTTCATCCTTCTGTGCCACGTGTAAAGAGCTCCTTGACCTCAAGTCAGAAGGAGGTTTTCCAGCCCTCAGAAGACTTTTGCAGCTTTTCTTCCAAGCCTCCTTTGTGCTCCTACAGGCTCCGTGGGAGGCTGACAGCAGAGCTGCCGCCGTGTTCCTGTAATAGCTCTGCCAATGCCATGTGAAGGATCTAGGTCACTCCTGACTTCTTGCTATTCCCCTTCATACACCCGACATCAGGCGGATGCATGGAATGACTCTGAAGCCGCTCTGAACGACGCTTTATGGCACAGAGTCTCTTGTCCTGGGGAATGTTTTTTCCTGGCTCTCTGGTGCGGTTTTGCAGATGGCTCTGCAAACACAGCGGCTGGACTGGGACTATTTAATGATCCTGATCCTGCTCAGTCCTTTTGTCATCTGCAAATGTTACTGTAGATTTTATGGTTCTCACCTACATCTTTAATAAAATGGCTCTGTCTTTCTAATTTCTAGTCCCAGCAGGAACAACATCTCTCCTTCATCTCAAGGTGCTGGTGTTGGTTGGGAGCTCTGTCATGAAGCCAGGGACAGCTGATGGAGCCTGGTAACCCTCATTTATTTTGCTAGATTAGAGCATTTAATGATTTCCTTGGTGGTACCATTCCCACGCTGACTTATATTCAGTCCTATCCACTCGGTGCTGCCAAGGTGTCTGCTTAAAATTGCTCAGACATGGCCTGGTCCAGTGTGGATGTTTCCACCAGCCCCAGCCTCTCACAGGAAAGACGACAAGTTTGTCCAGCAAGACCAACTTTCCATGCCAAAAGCCATTAATTATGTTGTTTAGCCAACACTTAGCTGTAGCAACTCAATTATCCTTCCCACCATTTGATCTGGGTTCGTGGTTTCCTTTCTCAAACCATCATGACAATTTTGTAGTCCCCCAGTCCCTTGGGATTTTCCAAGTTTTCAAGACTTGCTAAATCTCACCATTCACAACCCAGACAGCTTCCCAGCTAAATCCCCTGTGGGTTTAGGTTTTCCAGAGTGTCAACTTGAAAATATTCAATGCCATTGAGCTAGCACCCGCCTCAGTGCAAAATGACATTTTCCAAGGACAACCAGCCGAGCCGGAGCAGAATTTAGATGGACTCATACCAGATTCACAAAGAAAAGCTTCCCAAACAGATGCATGCAACCTTCAGTCGCTTATGGACTCTATCTTCTGGTATTTGATGATGTATTCTTTAAATGAACTTAAAATAATTAATACTATTATGTGTTCTGAAGGGATATTCTATTCTGAAGGAACAAGAAAGGTGCTACACTCCATGGGAGGGGGATGCCAGCCAACAGTCTGTGTGTCTGTTGCTGTGAAGGAGCTGCAAGATATTGGTTGGATTTTAGCGGAGGAAAAATTTGGTCAGAAAGATGGAACAGAGATGGGAACTTCCTGAAGACACTTTTTTTCAGATACTCAGAATGGCCACAAATTTGGAAGGAGAGCAACAACCAGAATCCTATCCTGCTCCACTGGAAAAGCAAGGGGGGAAACAGTGAACTGGTGATCCTTAATTCAGATGTGTGTGTGGAAGAGCAGTAAGGGCAACCAAAGAGCAAGACAGATAAATAATAACATTTTCTATCAATTCAAGTTCAATGAGTCCGAGACAACCCTGAACCTAAGCCATCCCAGAAATGTAAAGGGTGGTTTAAGAAAAGATGAACCAAATTCAATCAATAACCTGAGCTATTTCCTCATTCTAGTAGTTTATTATGAGTCCAAAAAGAAAAATCTTTGGCTTGAAATTTTCTGCAACGATTTGAAAAGCAAAGTAAGCGTTGTGTGGGGAAAAATGGCAAAAAGGAAAGAAGGGAGAAAGCGCAACAGACAGAGTGCACGTGAGAACTTTCCCTACTGAATTAAATACCTCAAACAAACAGTTTCAAAGTTCAGATGGGGGTGGAAGTTTGGGGTTTTTTCATTTTTTTTTGTGCAAGAGGAAACTGATGAAAATTTTCAGCCAGCTCTGACCTTCTTGGTGTTACCCCTGCATGCTAGGCACCAGAGGACGGGACTTACAGACATGATTTGTGTTTTTGCACATCCAGTTCGAGGGAGAATCATAGAATCACAGAATGGTTTGGGTTGGAAGGGATCTTAAAGCCCACCCAGTGCCACCCCCTGCCCTGGGCAGGGACACCTCCCACCACACCAGGTTGCTCCAATCCCTGGAGGGGTTCAAGGGCAGGTTGGAGGGGGCTTGGAGCAGCCTGGTGTGGTGGGAGGTGTCCCTGCCCAGGGCGGGGGGTGGCACTGGGTGGGCTTTAAGGTCCCTTCCAACCCAAACCATTCTATGATTCTACCATTGTATGATTCCATGATTTTTCTTGTTGTACGTAAGGCTGATGGGGCACTTGCGAGATTGTTATTAACCAAGAAATTTAAACAACTTAAACTCCTTTTTTACACCTAGACCTGGATAACCCGAACAGGAGCATTGTTACAGAGGTGATGGAGATACGGAGCAGGCTTTTGAAATACCAAACGGCTGCTGAGATGGGACAGGTGCTGCTTTTAAGCTATTTTGAAAATACGAAATCAGATAATTATGGGCTGGCTGGTTTGATATCAGAATAACAGGAGAATGATGTATAAGTAGCCAAGCTTGGGAGGTGCTAAGCAGCAGAGATAAGGGGGAATGGGTGGGCAACTGTGCTCAGGAAAGCAGCAACTCTGGGAAGAAGTTAGGGGTGAGCAAAGCAGACCTGAACTGCAGGAGCGACTCTTTAAAGAGGGTTTTTGCTTATGTTTGGGCTCACAGGCTGGAGAGGAGTGGGTATGGACAGGGAGTGCGGGCCCTGAACGTGGGCACAGTAACACACCGGTACTTTGCACCCAGGCTTGGTGTCCATGGCGGATGTGGAAAACATAGAAATAGTTGAAAAGGACCATCAGGAATAGGAGAAAGAGAAATGCATGGTAATTATTTGTTCTTCTGCCTCTCATGGAGACTGAAAGGGGAGGGGTTTGCACAGTTTGCAGCGTGCAGTGCAGAGGATCACTCTGCAATCTGGCAGGGGAAGGCAAATGAGCTGCCTGCAAACATTTGAGACATGAGGCCAGGCAATTTCCCACTACCAAAAGAGTTTACCTTTATTCACAAAGGTGATTTTGCAGCCCCCGAAGTCCTCAGAACAGAAATGGACCCTTTTGGGAAGACAAACCCTGGGTAAATTCAACAGCTGGTCTCAATATGGTCTGGGAAAGGGAACGTACGGGAGGTCCTGCAAGGTGATCTGCTGCTCGTCAGGGTTTTAAACTCTGTAAATAACCTTTTCCTCTGCCTTTGCAAGGCACTGGGAGGAAATTCCCACCTCCCCTCTCCAGGGGAAATGTCAGGTTAAACAGCGTATCGATGAGAGAGCCAGGGTTACTGCATGCACGTGTTCCTTTAGATCCTCCTCCGCATCCATCCCTGTGCCCTGTTATTCACCTTTCCATTAAGTAGCAGATTTAGGGTAAGAAGGTCACGGACCATGGGGTGTTAGCCTTTTCTTCTAGCAGAATAGAGCCCTTATTTGTATCATCTGTGCCAGATTCAGGATCAATTTCTGGCAGAAAACATAGTCGATGATATAATGGGAACACTGCAACCAGTGTGAACCAGCCTCGGCGGAAGTTTGGTCCCGGATTGCTGAGAGGCACTAACCAGGAAGGGAGAGGGAGGGGAGCAGTACAGGCAGCAGGAGGATTTCTTCACCTCCATCCCCTCCTTCTGAAGGTCCTGCTCTGGTGTGTCTGACACCACGTGCATCAGGGTATCGGTGCCCTTCTGTCATGGTTAGCTTCCAGCCGTGTAGCACCCTGGCAGTCTCCAGGAGCTGGCCCAAACCAGGCTGCAAATGTGCCTGAGCTTTTTTGGCAACACTTCATAATAAAAGGCAAACCATTTCTGCGGCTCGTTTCCATTGTAATACTAATCAAACTGCATTCCTGTGATGCTCATATGGATGTCATACGCAAATCCTTCTGAAGCCGGCTGCTCCTAACTCCAAATGGAAGTCAACGGGGAAATTTCTCTCCTGTGTCCATCTTGCAGCTCTTAGCTCTTGTGCATTTATTCCATTCACGAAATTCTGATTATTGTCGAAATGAGGAAATACCAGAGTTGATGAAACCCATGAGGAGCATTGATAATACTTCTGAATTTATCAGGAAGGTGCTCAGCTGCTGTGTTGACAGGCAGCACCACGAAGCCCTGATATGGAAGTAAACAGACCTCGGTGTCCTACCATAACTGAATACTCCAGATATTAAAACAAAAGCCCTCGCCAGTATTTCCAACTGTCCTTCCCATCAATGGGAATATTTTAGGAACAATAGGTTTTCCAGGCCAGTGCTTGTCTTCAGCAGCAGCCAGTATCACCGTTCAGAAAAAGACATGAGAAACCTCCAAACAGCAGTTCTGGAACAGCTGTCTCCCAGAGATTTCTCCCCAGACCCTAGAAATCTCACCCTATTTGATGAAGTATATGGCTTTATTTATATTTTTTTTTGTGGGGAGAAACAAGCAAGTAGAGGTAGTTATTTCGCTCTGAGCATACTGATCCCTTTTCTTTTCTGAGAAGGGGGTGGAAGAGCTGTGGACTACCTGTCAGACCTCAGAAGTTAGCTATTGGAAGATCATTTGGCCTTGGGCAGGATCTTAAGCCTTGCACAGATTGGATCAAGTCAGCATCTGAACCAGGACAGTGTGAGCACCGACATTGCGTTGTCTCTTGCCTTCAGCAGACGGAGGCCAGCCAGCCCCTTCTGTTCCTTGGGAGTCCTCCTGCAGCCTTCAGCCCAACATAGGAGAAGTCATTAACTTCCCTGAAGGAAATGGGAAGAGCAGAGGAATGGGCTGAGGTGGCTGCAGACTTTCCTGCAAGGTTGCCCCACGGGCAGTGATGGGAAAGCCCCCGCCTCGTTGCACCACCAGAGCCCTTGCTCACCCTGTGCCTCTCTGCTCAGTGCCAGTGTGGGTTCCTGGCCAGGACCGGGAGGTACCGCAGGTTTGGCAGTGGGCAGAAAATGGATGAATCATGGCTCTACCCTCCCTCCATCCCATATAACCAAGGTACGAGCAGGTAACAAGGGTCTGTCTCAAGTACAACCTTCCCATACTCAACCAAGCCCTGTCTGCACCAGGATGCTTCCTTCTCATCTTTTGCTTCAGTTTTGACCTAACCAGCACCAGTTTCCTTGTAATCCATCAGAACAAGAAATCACTCAGGGAGAGACTCAGATGTTGGCCATGTCACTACACACACTTTGGAAAGTGTTCAGGTGCTTTCTCCCCGGGAAGGCTTGTCACATCTGTCTGTGAGTTGCTCCAAAGTGATGTCTCCATTGTCTCCATGAAATATTTGGGTCATAAGACGTCACTGTTTCCCAGCAGGTATCCTTTGGATCCACTGACTATTCACATGAGCAGCTTTGAAGATGAGAACTGGATCTTCAGAACTCAATACATTATCTTCTTTTTTTTTTCTTTATTTTTTTTTTCCAGGCAATCCAGCAAGCAGAGGCAGGACATGATCCCATGCTCTCTACCCAGCTGCAGTGTGACCTGGTTACTATTTAAGATGAAGAGCTTTCTTCTGTAGTTGCAATACCTTGCAGTGGAAGCAGGGTCTCCAGCACAGCAAACCCAGCAGACAGAGTATTTGAATAGAGCAAAGGGGAGATGGCAGCCTCAGCTGGGAACCTGGCTCCAGAACACCGGCCAGGGGTGGGAGGTGGCTACCCTGGACAGCGGGTGGGGGGCTTGGGGTGAACAGACGGTGGGCTCTGCTATGGGTTGGTGTGTAGATGCATTGGTGGAGGCGGCTGTGGGGGTGTCGGTGCAAGAGGCTCAAAGGGATGTGGGGGAGGACAACACTGATGGGGGTCCTGGGGGCAAAGGTGACCCTTGCAGTAGCTATGTGTCACACAGGGGGTTCTCTAGCTAAGGGTCACCAGGGGATGTTTTTGGGTTACTGTGTGTGGGCTCTTGTGGCTCAACATGACAGAGGTACACAGGCAGGTCCATCTCTGGTCAGCAGAGTTCTCCAGGGTTCATGGATGCTCCATGGGGTTGGCTTGCACGGTCTCTCTCTGGATGCAAGGGTCTGCCCCGTGGCCGGGAGGTCCCGAATGGGCATGGGGGGGGACGTTCCCAGGCTGAAGATCATGGTGAGGGTCTACCCTATGCCCAGAGGGTTCCAGCTGGGCAGAGGGGGAGGTGTCCATCACCAGGCTGAGGCTCACAATGAGGTTCTGCCCCGTCCACAGAGGCTTCTGGGATGGCACAGGGGAGCCTGCCCCCACAGTGGAAATCAAGGTGGGGGTCTGCCCCGTGACCACGGGGTCCAGAGTGGGCATGGGGGGTCCGTTCCCAGGCTGGAGATCAGAGTGAAGATCCATCCCACGTCCAGAGGGTCCAAGGTGGACACAGGGGGTTCCTCCCCTAGCTCAAGATCACGGTGAGGATCCGTGCCACGTCCAGAGGGTCCCAGGTGGACACAGGGGGTTCAGCCCCAGGCTGGAGATCTTGTTGGGAGTGTTCCACCTGCCCAGAGGGTCCCGGGTGGGCACAGCGGGTTCCTCCCCAGGCTTGAGATCATGGTGAGGATCTGCCTCAAGTCCAGAAGGTTCCAGGTGGGCACAGGGGAGCATCCCCAGGCTGGGGCTCAGGGCTGAGGGTCAGCCCCCTGCCCTGAGCGTGGGGTGAGGACAGAACTGGGGGAGGGGGAGGGTCCCGACTGGACACGGCGTGCGGGGGGGCAGTTCGGGAAGACCGGGCCGAGACGGGGCCTCCGCGGGTACCAGCTCGGCCCCCGGTGGTGGGGGGGCGGCAGGGGGCGGCGCGGGGCCGGGCCGGGCCGGGTCCGTCCGCGCTCCCTCCCCCGCTCCCCGCCTTCCCTGCGCATCGGAAACATGGCGGCGGCGAGGGACTGAGCAGCCCCAGCTCTCGGCGGCCGCAAAGGTGAGATGAGGGGAGGGGAGAGGGGGGGGCGAACAGCACGGCTGGCCCGGCCCGGCGAGGCGCTGCCGGAGGCCGGGCTGGGGTGAGGGGGGGGATCGGCGGCATTAGGCCCCGCGGTGGGCCCGGCCCCGGCGCGGATCCCGCCTGTCAGCGCGGCCCGGCCGCCGCCTCAGCCGTGGGGCCGGGCCGCGGTGGCTCCTGTCACCTGTTGGTGGCCGACAGGGCCCGGCCACCCACCCCCTCGGGGCCGCCCCGGGCCCGCCGCGACTCCCGGCGGCAGCGGGGCAGAGGCCCGGGGGGGCTGCGCCGGCCTCACCGCACCGGCCCCTGGGCCTTGTCCCCGGCCGGGCTATAGCCGCCGGTGAAGCACCTTCCAGGGGCTTTGTTGTTCTTCCTGCAGGAAAAGAACATCTTTACCTACGGGAGAGCTGGGAGGGACTCTGGATCAGGGAGGGGAGCCATAGGAGGAGGGGGAAGGGTTTTGAACTGGAAGAGGGGAGATGAAGCTGAGATCTCAGGAAGAAATTCCTTGCTGCGAGGGTGGTGAGAGCCTGGCCCAGGTTGCCCAGAGAAGCTGTGGCTGCCCCATCCCTGGAGGGGTTCAAGACCAGGTCAGAGGGGGCTTGGGGCAACCTGGGCTGGTGGGAGGTGTCCAAGCAGGGGGCTTGGACTAGATGGTTTTTAAGGTCCCTTCCAACCCAAACCATTCCATGATTCCGGGTGTCCCTGAGCAGGACTCGGTCCCCCCAGCCTTGTCAGCGTGGGGGAGCAGGTCCTGCAGCACAGGGCCACGGTTGTCATGCCCAGCAAAGGCCTCAGCAGGGTGTTTGCCAAGCGCCCCAGCCTGCCCTCCGCCCCGCTGGAGGTTTGTTATCTGCCGGACGCTCCTTGCACGGACAGGGAAGCAAGGCCAAGCTGCCAGAGGATCTGCAGGAGGTGGCCCCTGCCTGCGGGTTGTGGCTGGGGAAGGTTTGTGCCCTTCCCACCCCAGGAGCCTTTTAGGATGTCAGTGAAACCCTCCTGGAACCTCACTGCACTGGGGAGAACGACAGTGTGCTCTGAGCAGGACCCGCCACCAGGTCCCTGCTGGGGACCCCTGCACTGGAGGTGTCAAGGGTGATGGCGGGGACCAGACGGAGAAGTCCCATCACCATCAATCCTGGGAAATGTCTGCGCCTCCTTCCCCCCTTCCACTCTCCTCCCCCCCACCCCCCGAGTTGAGCACTTGAGCTGGGAGACAAGAGTTGAGCTTTTCATGCACAGTAAGATGTTTAAAAATAAATACAATGTCAGGCTGGCTCCTGCTGCACGTCGTTCAGGTTTAATCCGCAGGCTCTTTGAAGTTCCTGTGTAAAACTGTGGCAGCAGCTTGGAGTCTTGGTGACTAAAGGTAGAGATAGAGAATGTAAACAGGCCTGAATTGGGGATGCACTGAGGAGCTTGGCTTCCTTTGGCCTCGGATGTTTTAGGGTCAGCAGCTGAATACTAAACTAATTATTTCCACGGGTAAAGTCAGGACGTGGAGACCCAGCTCTGGGGTTCCCAGCTTGGATTTTTGGCTCTGTTTCTGTTTACTGTTGTTGTTTATAGTAAACGCCGTGCACTGAGTGGCTGAGAACAGCCATGTGGTGGCTCCTCTTCGGCAGCCAGTAATATTGGGGAAAAATATTCTCCCACCTCGGTTGAATTGCCTGAGCAATGGCGTGTGGTGGGCTGTGCCAGGGATGCTGGCAGAGGGACGGCCGCTCTTCTCCTCCTCCTCCTCCTGCTTCTCCTTCTCCGCCTTCCCCTGCTCTCACCCTCGCTCCTCTGCTGACCAGGCTGGGGTCTCACCATGCCCTTGCTGGAAATATCTGGAGAATGGGCTGGTGGTTTCATACCTCCCTTTCTGCTTCGTAGCAAGCACCAGTTTGTCTCTTGGGGCTTAATAGCGGGATTAAATTTGGCTTGTGGGGGCTCAGCTGGGACAGGCTGCCCTGGGCCTGTGCTCTGCCCTGGGGTAGTTCAGGATCTGCCCAGTAGATGGTATAAAAATGCAGACAGAAATCAGGGAGTCCTTCACAACGGGCAAGAGGGAAATACAGATATTTCTCTGTTATTTAAAATATTTCTTTTATTACAGGTTAAAGTGCATTTTATTTGAAAGAGATACACTGACCCGAAGTCCTCCTGTTTCAGGAGTTACATCTTAGGAAATGATAAATCTACATCTTGATAATCTGCTTGTTAGTCAAGTATTTGGTATTACATAAATCAGGTGGTTAGTTAATTGAAAGAAAGCAAATGCAGAGTTTAGAACAGGAGCACGAGTGGCAGCCCCTGCAAGTTGTGAGCCTGAGCACCAGGGTTTTCCTGTGTCTAAAATGTTAATAATGTTTAACTCTTGAGTCACTTCTCTGGAAACTTGATGAATTTTGCAGCACAGTTTGATGTCCTTAAATGAAAGATGCTGTTTATAAAATGATGGTGTTACTTACCAAGTAGCTGTGTTTCAGAATAGGATGTGAGTGGTCTGGGGGCTGTGTCCTTGCTGTATATCTAATTTAAAGGAATCTCTGAAACTGTGTTTTGTAGCCTCAGACACGGGGTGTCCAGAGAGGACTCCAGAGGTGTCCTCCTGGTTTCCCAACCACGGGGTAAGGTCAGGTTCGCAGTTAAACCCTTCCTGAGTAATGTTTCTTCTTTTAAGGCTCTTCCTGCTGGCAATTTCACATCCTGTGCAGACAGTGTACGACGATACTCGGCCTCATCACCACTGGAGAGATTTTCGTGGTGCTTAATCTAAATCTTTATCTTCCACTTTAAGCCTTTTCCTTCTTCTCTGATCTCCAGGGCAGGTGGAGCACACTACTCCCTGCATCTCTGCAGCTAAAGTTGAAGTAGTTGAAGACTTTTTTTTTCCTCTTCCTAAGCTGCACAAGCTCTGTCTCTCTGCTCTTTTGGCCTGGGCTTTTCTGCCCAGCTGATCTCTGCCCGCTCGGGACCCCGCTGCCCGTCACCCTTCCCTTACCAGCGGTGCTGGGGCTGGGCAGGACCGGCCTGGCTGAGCTTCTCCGGAGCTGCTGTAGTAAATGGGCCCAAATGGCCCCATTTCGGGTATGTGTAAGTACTGTTCTGTGGAAAAGAATGCAGAGCAGACGTTTGCATATTTGCATGTTGAACCGTGGGTTCGTGGCAAAGGAGTTGGGGGAGCTCCTCGTTGCAAACCCTGGAGCAGGGCTGGCGGGGGGGCTCCGAGCTGGTGTCCATCAAAGCTTGGCATGTTTGGGGCTCCTAAAGCCATAATGTTTGCATCCAGCCCCCTCTCTTTTTTCCTTTTTTTTTTCTTGGCTGCAACTGAAATTCAGTTTGTGATGAGACAAGTAGATTTTGAGTCATTTACTCATCCATTTGTGTTTGAAAAGTTTCCTAACAAGATGGCCAGGAGGGGTCCATGAGAAAAGAAGCAAGATGAGGACAGCAGCAGCTCCAGCTGCCAGCTTCTTTCGCAGGGTGGTTCATCTGCTGCATATATGTATATTTTCTGTAACTCAGAGACATGCCAAGGTAAAAATCATCCCCACAATTAAACTCTCAGTATAACAGAACTATAACTGACCCCCTTCTTCCCCCCAGCGCTCCCAGCCCTGTGACATGAGCAACCTTTTATCCTACTTTATTTGCAGGATGACAGGATCTAGTCCTAAAGGAAAATGCTTTTTTTTTCTTTTTTTTTTTTTTAATTCATTTGTAAACAACTGCTTTCTTACCAAGCTTAAACAGCGGAGACTTTTATAAAAGGCTTGCTCAATGTTTAAAGTGATAACACAAGTCTGAAAGCAGCAGGGACCATGTGAAATCTTCCGTCTGTGTCACTAGGTCTCACTGGGCTTGGAGCAAACAAGACTTGTCCGTGTCTAGTGGCCTGAGCTGGTGGTGTCAAACCAGTATCTGGGGGGGGCACCTGAGCCCTTGGGATCCCCCCCACCTCTGGATTGCAAAGCCGTGCTCGCTGCTGAGGGTCCTGCGTAGTGGTCTCCGGGAATAGGAAATTCCAGGGGCAGCTTCAGCTGTGGGCTCTCAGCGAGCAGGAGGGTTCAGCACAGGGACATCGCTGCAGCCTGGCTGCTGCTGAAAACTCTAATTCCCAGACATCTCCATCTGCATTAAATTTCCTCTAAAAACCCAGAAAAATACTTAGCTCTTTTACAAAGGTTTCTGACAGACAACCTCTGGCAGCTTTAGGCACTGTGATATATGGGGATATTGCAATTTGCTCTGACACCTACCAAATGTTTCTGCCACTGTCACAGGGATTGAAGCAGAGTTTGTGTCTCTGCCTCCTCTCTTGCTGTGCACAGTCTCGCGGTTTTACGCAAACTCATCCTGAGCAAGAGTCCAAGACTTTGGCTGTGAACTGAAGGAAAAGATGAGCGTCCGTTCCGCTGCCTCCAGGAGGACAGGGTGATGCCTTAAGGTGCCACAGAGGAATCTACCAGCCCTGGACCCTGTCAGCAGCAGGAAGCCATCACCCTTCAGCTCCACTCTCTGGTTGGTAACTGGTCATTGGAGATGAGGAAAGGAGAGCAGAGATGGCTGGATACGGCCATTACCAACGCCAGGGAGCTGGTGGGAGAGGTCAGCGCAGGACTGTAGTTTCCTCTGGGACAAGCCTGTGCTTCTGAAATACCTACACCCTCTCCGTTTCTTCCTCAGAAGTTTTGGTCTGTGTGTTGTAAATGGGATGGTGTTAGTGCCATCAGAACCTACCTCCTTTCGGAGGTGCCTCCTCCCAGCCGTGTGCTCCGAGTTACCCAGCTCCAGCCAGCTCTGACGCTTTCCAGACTGACACGGTGTGAATGGTCCAGAAACCTCCTTGTGGCTCAGTTTTGTTTTGAACAACGGAAACCGTAGGAGTAGATGCCAGTGGAAATTTGTGAAGCTCCGTCTTTGCCCATTGACAAACATGTGATTCTCCCCTCTCCTGGCCCCCCTCAGCCCTGCGCCGGGCACTGTCAGCTCCTTCTGCGGGGCGTCCGGCCCCTTCTCCCTGGAGAGGGAAGGAGTTCGGTTCACACATCACTGTAGCGGGGGGCAGGGGCACCCTTCTGAGCCCCCCCCCCGGGGTTCTGCTGATGTTTGGCCCCAGGCAAAGCTCCTGCTGGGAAGAGCGGTTGCTTTCCAGCAAGGAATTTGCTTCGGGGGTGGGGGGGGGCGGTGAGCTGGGGGAAGCCCAGCGCTGACCCGGCCGCAGCCAGCACCGGGCGAGCCCCCGGCTCCTCGCTCGCCGTTTGCAGGCGCCGTCCCTCTCCCCCCGCCGCCCCCCGCCGCCGGGAAGGGGCCGCCCCGCACCGCCCCGACCCCCCCGCGTGCCACCAC